>NC_133330.1:252732764-252837764 GCF_042186555.1 Aquarana catesbeiana
ATACAGTGTGCCACTTGCCAACAGCAGCCTTTCACCAGATACAGTGCGCCACTTGCCAACCACAGCCTGTCACCAGATACAGTGTACCACTTGCTACCGACAGCCTGTCACCAGATACAGTGTGCCACTTGCCACCAGCAGCCTGCCACTAGATACAGTGTGCCACTTGCCACCAGATACATTGTGCCACTTGCCACCAGATACAGTGTGCCACTTGCCACCAGCAGCCTGCCACCAGATACAGTGTGTCACTTGCCACCAGCAGCCTGTCACCAGATACATTGTGCCACTTGCCACCAGATACAATGTGCCAATTGCCACCAGATACAGTGTGTCACTTGCCACCAGCAGCCTGCCACCAGATACAGTGTGTCACTTGCCACCAGCAGCCTGTCACCAGATACATTGTGCCACTTGCCACCAGATACAGTGTACCACTTGCCACCAGCAGCCTGCCACCAGATACATTGTGCCACTTGCCACCAGATACAGTGTGCCACTTGCCACCAGCTCCCTGCCACCAGATACAGTGTGCCACTTGCCACCAGCAGCCTTCCATCAGATACAGTGTGCCACTTGCCAACCACAGCCTACCACCAGATACAGTGTGTCACTTACCACCAGCAGCCTTCCACCAGATAGTGTGCCACTTGCCACCAGCAGCCTGCCATCAGATACAGTGTGCCACTTGCCACCAGCAGCCTACCACCAGATACATTGTGCCACTTGCCAGCCACAGCCTACCACCAGATACAGTGTGCCACTTGCCAGCCACAGCCTACCACCACATACAGTGTGCCACTTGCCACTGGCAGCCTGCCACCAGATACAGTGTGCCACTTGCCACCAGCAGCCTGCCACCAGATACAGTGTGCCACTTGCCAACCACAGCCTACCACCAGATACAGTGTGTCACTTACCACCAGCAGCCTTCCACCAGATAGTGTGCCACTTGCCACCAGCAGCCTGCCACCAGATACAGTGTGCCACTTGCCAACCACAGCCTACCACCAGATACAGAAAGCTCTATTTGTGGGAAGAAAAGGACGCAAATTTCATTTGGGTACTGCATTGCATGGCCACGCAATTAGCAGTTACAGCGACGCAGTGCCAAATTGTAAAAAGTGCTCTGGTCAGGAAGGGGGTAAATCCTTCCGGGGCTGAAGTGGTTAAAGAGACACTGTCACCTTACCTGTGCAGAACAAAGTACAGTGTCTCTGCATAGGGCACCCCCTGGCCTCATCTCCGCTCCCCTGCAGCTCATTCATCCTGTCAGTTGTGTAGCTGACTGAGGGGAGTGGTGATGTCATTCCCCTGGTCATTTGACAGTAGTGGGACCTAATGATTGGCTGATAGGCATGGGCATTTTCACAGGGGAACAAGTCACATGCTCCTTCATATCCAGAAGCGTTGGGCATAGCTCCCAACTGTCCCTGATTTCAAGGGACTGTCCCTCATTTGGAACAAAGTCTCTCTGTCCTTCTTTCCTCCTCATTTGTCTGTCATTTTGGTCTGATCTATATAGTTGTATATAAAATGCACTATTTATTTATGAAGTGTTTCCAAGTGCTAAAACTTTCATCCAATTTATAAATTGCTGCATTTGTACATTTCAAAAGCCAATATAAGGGAATAGTAGGGGTTAAAAAAAAGCACTTTTTTGTATAATTCTCCTTTAAGGGTGTGGGGGGGGGGCATGTCCTATGCCGACATACTTTTGCTAATAGGTGTCCCTCATTCCCATCTTAGAAAGTTGTGAGGTATGGCATTGGGTACTGCCTCTGACTATGGAGGAGAAGAGAGCACAGGTAAGGTATGCATGAGGAGGTCGGAGGATGCACTTTGCATAGACACTGCCACTTCATCCTTCATGGGCATGGTGACAGTGTCTCGTCGGGAAATAAATGATAAATTAAATGTGGGAACCCTGCCTTTAGCGGTATTGTCCCTAGTTTATTTCTGTGTCTCCTTAGGATGTAGTCAACCTAAGCTTCTTTTGCAGAAATTATTTACTTAAAAAAATGAATATTTATCAACTCAGCCAATTACTGAGGGGTTAACCTAGTGGTTTGAGCGTTCAAAAATATTTAAGATAACATTCCAGAGTATTTTTTCCCCTCTTATTCTTCCCAGTGAGATGTGTACTGGGTTATTTCCTTCCCTGGTCTCCTTCTCATAGTGAGCTTTGCTGACAGTGTCTAGAGAAGTGTCCAGTATCTAGAGAACTTTTACCAAGGATTTCTACACAGAAAGTGCTGCCCTAGGACTAAAACAGTTTAATTTTGTTTAATATGCTGCAACCAAGAGGGAAACACGTCCAGCTTCCAACATAGAAGAAGCAGAGCTGAACTGGCTAACAGGGAGAAACAGAACATGAACCTTTTCAGCTGACCTGTAATTGCATGGAAAATACTCTACCAGAATTTTGACTTTGGAGAATCGTGTACTGCCAAGCTACCCTAGGTGTACATTGGGTACATCTATTCTCGGGTCCCTCGCCAGTGCTCTTGGCCCCTCCCTCCTGTCGAATGCCCCCAGAGCAAGCAGCTTGCTCTGGGGGCACCTGAGCCAAACTGCTGCTCTGTGTGTCCATTCAGACATGGAGCTTGGCCCTGCCTCCTCTCTCCTCATTGGCTCCCTATATAAGTTTCACATGCATATCTGCTGTCTTGAGTTTTTTTATATTCTTTAGAAAGTGCACATTTTGTTAGAGATTTTCTCTTCCTGTTCAGCACTGGGAGTGGATTCTTGGCATACAGCCAAGACAGCTGATTGGAGGAAAAGCACACCCCTCCCTCCACATAGGCAAAGACTTGCAGAGCTGTGCTGTGACAAGGCAAGCTCTCTGCTAATCTATAGCAACCTCCCTTGACACATATTTCAGGCTGGTTTTATCTTGGCTGACAGAGAACTTGACAGAAGTTATCATGCTGATAACAGAGCAAAGAAACAGCAATAACACACAGACTTGGTGCTTTGGAGAGAGATAAGAAAACACTACAGATATATGCGCTTAGGTCATATTTCACAAATCACGTTTACATCCAGTTTAATCCACAGAATGCATTAAGATAAAAAAAAACTTCTACCTTTAGAAATGACATGGGAATTTATAGATAGGCAACTCCTATCCTCATATTGATTAGTGGTTCCAAATTAATAATAACTATTGCAGTAGGGAACAGACACAAAAGATACACTCCACATCTTTTCAAATAACTGTTCTGCTTTATTATGACGCAATTGAAGGTTTTTATACACATGATTACGTAGGTATCACATTAATATTACAATTGTACATTTATGGTAACAAGGGGCGTAACATAGGCAGACTAATTCTAATCAGGACTCGAAAGAATATAAACATGTAATGAAAACATTATTAGTCCCGTTGTACAGTGTGGGCAGAGTGCAATACATACAAAATAGAATACAATTTTATATAAAGAACTTACAAATTTTCTTTACAGAACCACTTTCATTTCAGTGTTTGCTGACAATACTATATTATGCAGGGCAATAACACAGGACACAGGACACAGGATTTAGCATCATTATTGGAAGATGTTGATAAAATAGGGAGTTGGGTAAGCTACAAGCACATGAGGTTAAACACTGAGAAATGTTAAGTTGCACACTTTGGTGCCAAAAAAACGAATGAAAAATGCACATTAGGAGAGGCTCCCCTGGGAGAATCAGTGATGAAAAAGGATCCTGGGGTGTTTGGAGATTACATAATTAGCAATAGCATGCAATGTCAAGCCGTTAGTAAAAAAGAAAAGCTAGCAAAGTACTGTCATAAATTAAAAAGGGCATAAATCCAATAAATAAATTAATTATTATACCCCTTTACAAAACACTGGTCCCCCCTCATCTTGACATGCAGTTCAGTTTTGGTCACCAATCCTCAGGAAAGACTTTGTTGAATTAGAAAGAGTTTAGCAAGGGTAACAAAATTAATAAGGGGATGAGGATAGAATACATTAGAGTACAGTTATTCACTCTGGAGAAGGAGAACAGGTATCTAAGAGGGCATATGATTACAAATATATCAAAAGGTGACTTCAGCAACTGTTTACTCGGAGGTCCCTGAAGAGGACATGCAACCACGATTAGAGGTAAGAAGAAAGGAGGTTTAACCTTAGATTGAGAAAAGGTCCTTTACTGTTAAAGCAGCAAAAATGTGGAACTCCCTCCCCCAGAAGGTACTAGCTGAGAGTGTTGACAACTTCAAAAAACTTTTTAGAGGTCTTCCTTGGGAAGCAGACTATACAAGGCTATGAGGATTGTTAGTGAATAAAAATTAAAAATCACACACACATAGGTTGAACAGGATGGACCTGTGTCTTTTTTTTCAACATTATAAATGATGTAACTCAGAGCAGGTTTGTCACTCTTGTGTAGGCTTTGCCTGCTTGCACTACAGTTGAATGAGAATACGTTGCAGGCATTGTCACTGCTGATAAAAAAAAGCCTGGAGCTTGTCAGTCAACACCTGGCCTAGTTCTTCCCACTGCTTTCTGGATTGGCAGCACTGCCTCTGTTGCTTAATCCCTCCCAATGAGAGCTGCAATGTCTGCAAGGCCCACATGAAGGACAATTTGGGGGCAGTAAAGGAAAAAAAAATCTACTTTATTTGCATTACATAGTAACTGGATTTTGTACCTGTTTAGGCTGTCATACATGAACCTTTAAATTTAGGCGTCATTCATACAGGGTGTACCATATCGTATTGCTCACGCAGAGCAGTTTTACCGGGTTATGTCTGTGCAGCTGACGTGTTCCAATTGAAATCAATGGGGCTGACTGCATGGGGATGCACAGAACACTGGTGCATCACTGTGCAGGTAAACGTGGACCTGCAGGGCATAGGGTATAGTATGCCCTATGTGAACGAGGCCTTATTTGGGACACAGGTGACTTAAAGATTGCAGATTGATTTAAATTTAAATCCCCTCTCTGTTGCTCTAAACTAGCACTTAGATAATATTAGTGATTAGTACATTTTGTGACATTTAGTGTCTTATATAAAGAGGTAAACCTGTCTCAGATCTTACCAAAACTGTCTCAGTTGGAAAGTAGATTTACCTAAGCTCTGCCGCCATATCCAAAGTCCAAGAGCTGGAGACTGGTGCTCTAGCCCGGACGTTCAACTCCTACAATAGCAGATCCTTTTCAAGTAAAGCCGGCAGCTTGGGGTGCTCTGTCAAAATAAATCCTTGACAAGTATCTGCTATTGTTTCATTTGGATGCCTAGGACTGCAGACACAAAATGTGTGTATATATATATATATATATATATATATATATATATATATATATATATATATATACACACACACAGTATCTCACAAAAGTGAGTACACCCCTCACATTTTTGTACATATTTTATTATATCTTTTCATGTGACAACACTGAAGAAATGACACTTTGCTACAATGTAAAGTAGTGAGTGTACAGCTTGTATAATAGTGTAAATTTGCTGTCCCCTCAAAATAACTTAACACACAATAATGTCTAAAACACAGGCAACAAACGTGAGTACACCCCTAAGTGAAAATGTCCAAAATGTCAATATTTTGTGTGGCCACCTTTATTTCCCAGCACTGTCTTAACCCTTTGGGGCATGGAGTTCACCAGAGCTACAGAGGTTGCCACTAGAGTCCTCTTCCACTCCTCCATGACGGCATCACAGAGCTGGTCCATGTTAGAGACCTTGCGCTCTTCCACCTTCCGTTTGAGGATACCCCACAGATGCTCAATAGGGTTTAGGTCTGGAGACATGCTTAGCCAGTCCATCACCTTTGTCCTCAGCTTCTTTAGCAAGGCAGTGATTGTCTTGGAGGTGTGTATGGGGTCATTATCATGTTGGAATACTGCCCAGCAGCCCAGTCTCCGAAGTGGGGGATCATGCTCTGCTTCAGTATGTCACAGTACATGTTGGTATTCATGGTTCCCTCAATGAACTGTAGATCCCCAGTGCCGGCAGCACTCATGCAGCTCCAGACCATGACACTCCCACCACCATGCTTGAATGTAGGCAAGACACACTTCTCTTTGTACACCTCACCTGGTTGCTGTCACACACGCTTGGCACCATCTGAACCAAATAAGTTTATCTTGGTCTCATGAGACCACAAGACATGGTTCCAGTAATCCATGTCCTTAGTCTGTCTTCATAAAAATGTATGCGGGCTTTCTTGCGCACCATCTTTAGAAGAGACTTCCTTCTGGGACGACAGCCATGCAGACCAATTTGATGCAGTGTGCGGCGTATGGTCTGAGCACTGACAGGCTGACCCCCCCCACGCCTTCAATCTCTGCAGCAATGCTGGAAGCACTCAGCACTATTATCCAAAGGCAACCTCTGGATATGACACTGAGCATGTGCACTCAACTTCATTGGTCGACCATGGCAAGGCCTATTCTTAGTGGACCCTGTCCTGTTAAACTGCTGTATGGTCTTGGCCACTGTGCTGCAGCTCAGTTTCAGGGTCTTGGCAATCTTCTTATAGCCTAGGCCATCTTTAAGTAGAGCAACAATTCTTTTTTTCAGATCCTCAGAGAGCTCTTTGCCATGAGGTGCCATGTTGAACTTCCAGTGACCAGTATGAGAGCGATAACACCAAATTGAACACAGCTGCCTCCCATTCACACCTGAGACCTTGTAACACTAATGAGTCACATGACACCAGGGAGTGAAAATGGCTAATTGGACCCAATTTGGACATTTTCACTTAGGGGTGTACTCACTTTTGTTGCCAGCGGTTTAGACATTAATGGCTGTGTATTGAGTTATTTTGAGGGGACAGCAAATTTACACCGTTATACAAGCTGTACACTCACTACTTTACATTGTAGCAAAGTGTCATTTCTTCAGTGTTGTCACATGAAAAGATATATATAATAAAATATTTAAAAAAAATGTGAGGGGTGTACTCACTTTTGTGAGATACTGTATATATATATATATATATATATATATATATATATATATATATATATATATACATACATACACACACACATATACTGTATATATAGTTACATAGTTAGATGTTCCAGTAAATTGTTACACACAGTAGTTACATAGTTAGTCCATCTTGTTCAATCAATGTTAATCTAGTACTTTATGTGTTTTTAACTTGTTCTTTTTTATTTAACTATTTTTTGCTTAATACAATGGCTTTAAGTGAATTCAGTGTTATACAGCTTGGTATTTAATTGGGGAAATTGTTTGGGCGGATAGGAGTAAGGAACATTACTGACAAATCCCTCAGTCACGTTGGCTCCAGGGCAGGTATGTCAGATTACATGATAGTGTAGAGGTGTGCTCTGTCTTGGAATTGGCACTCTAACTGAAAGACAAGCAGTGACCAGTCCTTTTATTGTAAATTTCATCTCTGCTGGGATAACATGATCACACATGTAAGCCACTTTGGAGGAAGATAGATAATCAATTGACATCTATGTCACATACATTTGAGCTTTTTGTCTGGAAAGATATATAGCCAAAGTGGCTTTTATGGCAAACTCTGAAAACGTATCCTTTCAACAGAAAAAAAAGCTAACAATTACCAGCAATGAGTATGTAGAAAGAACAATAATCACAGAAAGCCATCTAAACATTTTCACAAGGCTGTGTGTGCAGAGATAGTAAAAAAAAAGGTATTTTGTTTATTTCAGGTATTTATAATGCGTCAACAATTTACATAGCGCCTTACATACATATATATTGTACAGTAACATCAGTCTCTTTTCTCAAAGAGCTTGCAGTCTATTGCCGCTTACACACGGTTGGAATTTCCGACAACAAATGTTCGATGGGAGCTTGTTGTGGGAAATTCCGACCGTGTGTAGGCTCCATCGGACATTTTTTGTCGGAATTTCCGACAACAAATGTTTGAGAGCTGAATCTCAAATTTTCCGACAACAAAACTTGTTGTCGGAAATTCCGATCATGTGTACACAATTCCGTAGCACAAAATTCCACGCATGTTTGGAATCAAGCAAAAGAGTCGCACTGGCTATTGAACTTCATTTTTCTCGGCTCGTCGTACTTGTTGTACGTCACCGCGTTCTTGACGTTCGGAATTTCTGACAACATTTGTGTGACCGTGTGTATGCAAGACAAGTTTGAGCCAACATCAGGCGGAAATAAATCCACAGTTTTGTAGTCGGAATGTCTGATCGTGTGTATGGGGCATAAGGTCCTTACCTTATATTCCTACATACACAAACTAGAGCCAATTTTAGACAAGAGCTAATAAACCTACAAGCATGATTTTGGAATGTGGGAGGAAACCTATGCAAGCACAGGGAGAACATGTAAACTCCATCTAGGGAGTGTCATGGTTGGGAACTGAACTGTCTCTAGAGCTGTCAGGCAGAAGTGCTAACCACTAAGCCACTGCGATTCCTTATATTTGCTGTAGTCTCAGTCCTGCTCTGTTTCTGCATGCGCATGCTAATCCTGTTCAGTCCAAAAACACCAAGAATGGAGAACTATTTGATCAAGGGCTATTACAATGTTATCTTATGCTTACTAGATATTTGATACTGCTGGCCTTCAGGGCCTTATTCTTTAGTGCAGTACCCATACCAACCAATCAGACCCCACATTGCACTGGTTTAAAGTGGAACTAAACTCACTTAAACAACTATTTATTATTCTGTCCCTTCTCCCTCCTTCTTACACAAATGCAAAGATATTTATTTCTTAAAATTACCATTTATTGTCTATTTCAGCTGCAAGGCAGCACTACCTGGTGTCTGGTTTAGGCTGGGCCACACTACCACCTGGGATTGGTACATCACAGGTATCCTAGGATGTAGTGGGGTTATTTAACTGCAACTTTGTGGTGTATGTGTGCATGCGTGGCAGGTTTCTGCACATACATATGCCACTAAATACTATATTGCTAATCCACCAGAAGCTGGTGGTATTTGTCACAGCTGGTCTCTTCCAGCTCCCAAATGCCTGGAAGAAACCAGTGGCACATCTGCGCATGTGCAAGTTTTAAAAAAATGGTGGCGCGGTGAGGGGAGGGGGGGGTAATCAAAAAACCCCCAAAACAACTCTCTTTACTGAACAAGGCTGTGTATTCCATTTTCAGGGCAGCCCATTGGAATGATGAAGCCCATTGGAACAGATGCTGTGGTGCATCTACAGAAGCTTTGCCTGCACCATGTACAGTATCTCACAAAAGTGAGTACACCACTCACATTTTTGTAAATATTTTAATTTTATCTTTTTATATTATATAGAGGTTTCCTTCTGGGATGCCATGCAGACCAATTTGATGCAGTGTGTGGTGTATGGTGTGAGCACTGACAGGTTGACCCCCCCCACCCATTCAACCTCTGCAGCAATGCTGGCAGCACTCATACGTCTATTTCCCAAAGACAACCTCTGGATATGATGCTGACCACGTGCAATCAACCTCTTTGGTCAACCATGGTGAGGCCTGTTCTGAGTGGAACCTGTCCTGTGCAACCGCTGTATGGTCTTGGCTACCGTGCTGCAGCTCAGTTTCAGGGTCTTGGCAATCTTCTTATAGCCTAGGCCATCTTTATGTAGAGCAACAGCTCTTTCTTTTCAGATCCTCAGAGAGTTGGAGGTGCCATGTTGAACTTCCAGTGACCAGTATGGGAGAGAGTGAGAGTGATAACACCAAATTTAACATACCTGCTCCCCATTCACACCTGAGACCTTGTAACACTAATGATTCACATGACACCAGGGAGGGAAAATGACTAATTGGGCCCAATTTGGAAATGTTCACTTAGGGGTGTACTCACTTTTGTTGCCAGCAGTTTAGACATTAATGGTGTGTTGATTTGTTTTGAGGGGACAGAAAAATTTACACTGTTATACAAGCTGTACACTTACTACTTTAAATTGTAGCAAAGTGTCATTTCTTCAGTGTCGTCACGTGAAAAGATATAATAAAATATTTACAAAAATGTGAGGGGTGTACTCACTTTTGTGAGATACTGTATGCTGCACCTCACATTGCAACCCTGAAATGAGCAGGGTTGCAATGTGAGGTGCACAAGTGAATCAGTACTGCTTGGACCTTGAAGAAGGGGACATACCCCGAAAGCTTGTCCTTAAAAATTGTATGTTAGTGCAAATAAAAAAAGTATCACGGACAGTACTCATTATGCTGCTTGAGAGACTAATTTACTACAGCTACTGTATATTTCTGTTCAATCCTCTTCCCTTTCCTCATGTTCATTTATATATTTTTTTTGTTTTTCTCTTTTTTCTTTTATAGAGTTGTCATGCCTGACATACCGTATTTTCCTTATGCTCCTGATTGTTCTGCATGCTATTTTTATTCTATACCTAATAGGAATAAAGGAACAAGTCCATGAATCGCTAAAGACTGCTTGATTCTGGATTGATATGCATCAGTGAAAAGAAATCAGAGAACCTATAAACTTTTAAAGCAATCTGTTATTCACAAGCAGTGTCCTCCCTGGGGCCCTAAGCAAAATTCTGCTAAGGGGCCCTCTACCTGACCCGTGATGCCGTGAGCTATGTAAACCATTTGCCATTGCCACACAGTCACACCTGACACTTCAGTGCTCCCAATACAATCCTCCCTCCTTCAAACAAAACAGTCAAAGAATAAGTACAAAAATCCGCTAGGGGGTTGCTGGATGAGTCCGCTGGCGGGGGTGGTGGTGGCTGAATCCGCTAGTGGGGGGGGGGGTTGCTGGATGAGTCCGCTGGTGGGGGGTGCTGGCAGAGTCTTCTGGCAGTGGGGTTTCTGGCTGAATCCCCTGGTGGGGGGGTTGGTTGATTGCCCTTGAGCCGCCACTGCCAAACTTTAAAATTGTTGCTATGCATCATTTCTTAAATTTACTACTGAAGGGGATACAGTAAATACGTTTTATCACAACAGAGGTCATCACACCTTACTTCAGGCTGGGGAGGGCTGTGTGTTTCAGTGGAGAGCCAGGTCCTTGCACTTCTTCGGGGGGGGGGGTGATGATTCTGTCCTGTCTCTTCTCTTCTCTTCTCTTCTCTTCAGCCAGTGCCCAGCCCCAGCCCACAAGCTCAGCAAGTCACATGGGATGGGACGTTCTTGACGCCGCTCGTATTCTCCCCTGACGTGTCACGTGACCTGCCTCTGAGACTCCTGGGAGGTGGGAGTTGTAGTTTGCTGCACTGATAAGGTCCTTACCTTTAGCGCAGCTGAACTACAACTCCCACAATGCAGCGCAACCTGCGCAGCAGCAGCCAGCTAGCCAATCGGCGGCTGCCACGGCCGACATCTAGCAAAAAAAAAAATTAACAGGCAGCCAGCGCCGCGGCCGACATCTAGCAAAAAAAAAAATAACAGGCAGCCAGTGCCATGGCCTGCGGCCGTTTTAAAGATACTGTAGGCGGCCTGCGGGGAAATTTCCACCCTGCCCCTCGGCCCAGCCCGCCCCTGCGGGGGGGATGCTGGGTCTTGGGCCCCCCCCCACAGCGGCGGGGCCTATGCAGCTTGCGTAGTGAGCGTATAGGGCCGATTGGCTCTGTTCACAAGTTTTCTCTTCTGTAAATATAAGACTGTGAGGAAGACAAAAAACAGAAGTGTACATTTTTTCAGAAGGCTGGAAATCTCTACAGCGTAAAAGGTCAAAAAATAAATAAATAAATGTATGGCCTTGAATCTGAAGAGTATAAATATAATACTGCATGTAAGATGTTAGAGCTCATGTACGCTGCAGATTCTGAACTTGAGTTTAGGAGCTCTTGGTGATTTTTTTGCCAAAGCTCCTAAACTCAACTCCATAAAAGCCTATGTGTCCATGTACACATAGGCTTTTACAATAGTTTAGAAGCTGCTGCGGATAGGGGAGGTTCAACCACCCTCTCCTGAACGCAGAAGAATCGCATTCAGGATAGCAACATTTTGATGTTAAAGCAGTAGTAAATGTTGAGAAAAAAGACATCCTCCTGCAAGGTAAAGGTATAATGTGCTAGTAAGAACTTACCTTGAAACAAAGCCCTCTAGCAGCATGAAGAGGCTTCCATCTTCACCCGCTCTTTCTTCCGGGTTCATGGGATGCGGCCACTTGAATGGCAGAGATGTGATGACATCACTCCCGTGCATGACTGTGGCAGTCAAGGCTGTGGCATAAGGCTCTGAAGGAACTGCACGGGTATGCCATTCTTTTAGAGTGCATGCGCCAGTGACATCACCGGCTGCTGCTCACTAGAATATCTCCTTAATGGTACATGTTTAGGAGTTATTCATTTAACCTACAGGTAAGCTTTATTATAAGCTTACCTGTAGGTTAAAAAAAAAAAAAAAAAAAAAAAGAGATAGTTTACTACTACTTTAACACTTGACGTCCTCAATGGACTCTCTGCACACTGATGTACATACACACTTATACACTTCCAGAAGATTTTGCGTAAATTCTTCTTTTGTGTATTCTGTAATACATGGCCTAGCTGGTCAACTCCAGAAACATGCATTTAGACCTCTTGCACACTGTACTGATGTATGAGATTCAGACATTCCTGCCAGTAAAAATGCCAAGACGGGCTGTATATCACTACATGTGCGTCTTTTTACATATTTGTATGCACACACAAGCATAAAAATTCTTCTAGCTGTAGCACCCTCATTGTTGTTAGTGTAGGTAAATTTAGTTGGGCTCCCCTGTAGGCAGAGGAGCATGTGTTAATTGTGTTTAGGAGACTGGGCAGTGCTTCACAGGCTGTGACTCTGTTACCTCCCCTGTCTACTGGAATTCTCTGGATGTTTCCAGAATCTAGAGGGTGAAGGGACAGAGGCTGCAGCCTGAATATTCATGGAGCTTCCACCAATCCTTGCAAAGGCAGGCCTAGAAGGTGAGGAAACAGCCCATAAATATTCTGAAGCTTGGCAGTCAGAGAGCAGAGTCCAGGGTCAGGCCACCTGGAGGTGACCCTTGTGCTGGGGGCTCTGCTCCCTTGTGGAAGAGCAGAAAAGAGAGACTGAAAGTAAGCACCAGGACATCACTCAGCTACCGTCTCAGCTAGACCTAGCTGCAGACTTTAAGCCAAGCCAGAACCACCAGCCTGTTCATCAAAAGGCCAGCTCAGCAGCCTTCTGGATTCTAGGAGCTACTTAAAGGGTTTGAGTGAGTAAAAACCAGCCAAAGGAGCACCCCAACACTTCCAACTTTTGGCTTAGAGCAGTCAAGTGCTGTTTAATACAGCTGGGAGTTGTGTCTTCGGCCTTACCTTTTGGGGTTTTTATTCCCTGTTTCAGCTGCATTGTTACTCCCACTGTTATGCAACACAAGTTCAGTTTGGATTATAGCAGCCAGAGACTTTAGCAGGTCCTCAACCTGTTTACAGATTGCAATTTCTTCAGTTCTGGGCATCCCATGTAACTCAAATTCCCATCCAAGTTCTACATTCCCAAAATAAACACTTAAGACCAAAATCCCTAGACTGTTTCTTGAGCCATCGGAGAGAGTGGGGAAAATTCCTTTTGCCTGGCTGTGGGTACTGTGAGGGGGAAATAGGCCCGAAGTCCAGCGGCTCCTTCCGGGGTTGAGCAACATAGCTTTGAGATTCTTGCGCACTGCACTGAAGTAATAGCATCAGCCATTTCTGGCAGAAAAAAAGCACAAAGATGTGCTGTATATCACTTGCGTGTATTTGTGCATATTTGCGTACAGGCACACAATTCTTCTAACGTTATTTTAATGAAAGAAGTGTGGTATATATGCATATTTGTGCGAATACATGCTTAAATACTGACCGGTAGACATGTGCGGTTCATTCCAAATGAATATTCGGACACATTTTTTGTTATTCAGATATATCCGAATACCCAAATTACAATATGAACAAATTTTACCGAATGCTCCAAATAACGTATTTTGGAAATTCAGACTTAAATTCAAATCGAATTTTACATTGAACTCCAGTTGAATTCTAACTACACATATTGCTTAAATCAAAGACTGTGTGTGTTATTAGAGTACCATTTTAAAAAAAAATGCTGTTTTTGTTAAGCCAAAGGTGATTTAAAGAGTAATTGTAATCATTTGAGGAAGATTTTTCTTTTGTTTGTTTGCTTTGCTGCATTCAAATGAAACGAAAACAATATAACATTTTAGTTTCGACCGATTCAAAAATGTATCTATTTGAACGTTTCAAATCGAAAAAATTGGCCAGTTCGAAGAAAATTCGAAAATTACGAATACGAATTCCAATTATGAATTCCGAATACGAATTGAACGAATCAAACGAATTGAACTAAACAAAATAATTAGATTAACGAATCAAAATGAAACAAAACTACTTTTTTTTGTCATGCATATGTATACTGACCGGCAACTCAGATTTCTGTATTTTTTTTCACTGATCTATATGCAGTGCATGTTTGCACGCTGTGTACAGGCACATTAAAAACAGTAGGCTGCATTTAGATCAGTAAAAAAAAAAACTGAGTGCTTTCAGGCAGCATTGTTCAAGAGGCCTTTAGAGGCTCTGGGATTTTAGTGCTTATTCCAATGGTACAAATGTAAGGACATCTTTAAACAAGCTCACCGGTTCTGGTGAGGCAGCTCTCATACAAACAGGCCTTCCTTAACTGGTTGCCGACCAGTCGCCGCAGTTTTATTGCGGCAGAATGGCACGGCTGGGCAAAATGACGTTACCTTATGTCGCTTCGCCTTTTGTCCACTAGGGGCGCGTGTGTGCCCGCAGCGTGTGCCCGGAGCCGATGCGAGTGCCCAGCGGGCGCGATGACTGTCGGGCCCCCGCGATCGCTTGTAAACACACAGATCCCAGTTCTCTCAGGGGAGAGGAGACAGATTGTGTGTTCATACTATGTATGAACACTGAACTCTCTCTCCACCTAGACAGTCCCATCCCCCCTACAGTTAGAACACAGTGAGGGAACACAGTTAACCCCTTGATCGCCCCTAGTGTTAACCCCTTCCCTGCCAGTGACATTTTTACAGTAAACAGTGCATTTTTATAGCACTGATCGCTGTATAATAGTCATTGGTCCCAAGAATGTGTCAAAAGTGTCCAATTTGTCCGCCGCAATATCGCAGTCCCAATAAAAATCACAGATTGCCTCCATTACTAGTAAAAAAAAAATAATAATAAAAATGCCATAAATCTATCCCCTATTTTGTAGACACTATAACTTTTGCGCAAACCAATCAATATACACTTATTGCAAATTTTTTTTACCAAAAAATATGTAGAAGAATACACATTGGCCTAAACTGAGGAAAAAAATTAGTTTTTTTGAAAAAAAATGTGGGATATTTTCTATAGCAAAAATGAAAAGATAGTGTTTTTTTCAAAATTGTCGCTCTTCTTTTGTTTATGGTGCAAAAAAAAAAAAACGCAGAGGTAATCAAACACCATCAAAAGAACGCTTTATTTGTGGGAAAAAAAGAATGTCAATTTTGTTTAGGTATAGCGTCGCACGACCGCGCAATTGTCAGTTAAAGCGACGCAGTGCCGTATTGCAAAAAATGGCCTGGTCATTGAGCAGCCAAATCTTCCGGGGCTGAAGTGATTAATGGGTACCCGGAAGCAACTCAAAGTATAGACAACGTATGTCAATGTGAACCCTTCCTGGCCAGTGTATACTCTATCGACCGAATACCAAATATGTTCATGTACATAGTTTACTTAAATCTAAAGACTAGGCACATATAAACACAAATTAATTCAGTTCTCTATTATTACATCCTAAATTTATTTTTTAAATGCAAGCAGTATAAGTATCTGAATCTGTAGTCCTTGTACAGCAGGACAGTGGTAGAGGGAGAAGAAGCACAAGAAACCAATCAATGATTGTGCTGTCAGGGAGCATGCTCATAGGAGTAGAAAGTAGAGTAACAGAGATATGACATCACTATGCTGTGTTTTCTTAGGCTGGGTTCACATATATGCAAATTGGATGCGTTTATAACCAAATCCAATTCGCATAACATGTGAGTGTAATTGGCTTTCAATGGAGCCAGTTCACACATGTCCGGGGCGGCTGCGGTGGAGTTTTCAAAAGTGCTCTGTGCGTTTTTAGGTCTGGTTCAGGTGCGAATTCAGGAAACAATTTGCACCTAAATCGCACCTGAACCGGTGAAGGGAAACTTACAGGACACTGGACTGCAAACCGCAGCTGCAAATATGTGAACCCAGCCTTATAGTGTCCACTCACGGGGGGGGGGGAGATGGGGTCATTACAGCCTGGGTTCAGAGGAACTACTGTGATGGACAGCTCCAGATTAAAGATGAGTATTGAAACAAAAGATGCTTTTTCATTTTAATGTTTAATGGCCTATTATATATGGGGACTACAATTGCTTACATTTTTTATGAAAATTATTTGATTAGCTTCAGTAATTTAGAGCCAGAAACCAACAATTATGTATCAAATGAGCTTCAGCGAACAGTTGAAAATCCTCATATCTACTCTTGTTCCTGACTAAAAAGCCAAAGCATCATCATGTACACCAGGTATCAACCTTTCCCTTATGCCGTGTACACACGAACGGACTTTCGACGGACAGAACTCCGAAGGACTTTTTGACGGACTTTTGAAGGAGTTCCGACGCAACGGACTTGCCTACACACGATCACGCTAAAGTCTGACGGATTCGAACGTGATGACGTACGAAGGGACTAGAATAAGGAAGTTCATAGCCAGTAGCCAATAGTTGCCCTTGCGTCCCATTTTGTCAGTCGGACTAGCATACAGATGAACAAATTTTTCGACCGGACTGGAGTCCGTCGGAAAGATTTGAAAAATGTTCTATTTCTAAAGTCCGACTGATTTTTCGACAGCAAAGGTCCGCTGAAGCCCACACACAATTGTATTGTCCGGCGGATTCGTTTCGTCGGACCTTTGCTGTCGAAAAGTCCGCTCATGTGTACACGGCATTAGTGGACAGGTAGGCAACAACAGCTTTTGCATACACTTCAACAATTAACTTAATTTTAAGCAATCTGGATTGGGGGGAGGTGATCAGCAGGGAGCAAGAAGCCATTGTGACAAATAAAGTAAAGTAAATAAATACAGTGGTTTGGTAGTGGAAGTGTGGATAGCGAACTTCATTCTTTTGGATTCATGGCTTCATCTCTCCCTTATGTAAAGTTATCCTATCTAAACAATAGCTTCATCACCTGGGCATTGCATATTATATAAAATAATACTAATAATATTAGTACCATATAGTACTAGTAACACAAAGCACACATACAGTACAAAAGGTTTGAATCCGAAAAAAAATTCTGCCCCCATTTCTTTTCCACCTATTGAAGGTCTGTGACTGACCATCGATATTCAGGTGTCCAACACTCAGACAAGTGCAAGTTAAGTTTCTGTTTGAGTTTGATCTATCCATCATCTTCCCACTGAACAACTAGACAAAATAAAAAGCATAATGTAGATGAGGCGGAAAAACTCAGGGTCTATTGTGTTCCTCCTGTAATTTAAAACCTAAAGAATGTTTTATCTGGGTGGGGAGAAAAACCACCTGGGGTAAAGTGAATTTGAAAAAGGTTTTTCTAGCCAGGGGCCTTTGTGTAAAATTCCTTAATATTGACAAACTGGAAATGGGACAGGAAGTTTGTAATCAGAACATACACCTCTGATTTAACGTCACATAATTAAAGTTACCCAATAAAAAAAGGTTCCCACGCCTGTGCTAAGTGCCTGTTTCTCATGATGTTGAACTGTGAGAATGGACTGAGAAAGTATAGAGACTACTACTATCGTTCACCTCTCTTTCTAAAAATAATAGATCTTTAACCACTTGCCGACCGCCGCACGACGATGTAAGTCCAAACTTTGAAGGGGTATATCGTTGTTATGGCAGCAGCTAGCTGCCATAACCCCGGTATCCCCGTTTTCGTGCGGCGGCCGGCTTTCAGATAAAAGTGGTCCCTGCGGTGGATTCGCCACGAGATCACTTTTATCGGTGGCGGGAGAGGGGCCCCCCTCCGCCACGATCCGGTGCCCTCCGCCGCTTACCGGAGCCGTCAGTAGTGGCGGAGGCGATCACATCAGTCTCTGTCCTGTGCCTGGAGACGAGTGAGGCTAAGATGGCGCCCACTCGTCTCCATGACACTGCTGGGCGGAAGCGACGTCAAAACGCCACTTCCATCCACGCCTCTTATGCCGCGTACACACAGTCGGACTTTTCGTCTACAAAAGTCCAACGGACGCTGACGGACTAAAGCTGGCTGGTAATCCGATCGTGTGTGGGCTTCTCCGGACTTTCAACGGACTTTTTCAGCCTCAAATCCGACGGACTTTAGATTTGAAACATGCTTCAAATCTTTCCGACGGACTCGAGTCCGGTCGAAAAATCCGCTCGTCTGTATGCTAGTCCGACGGACAAAAACCCACGCTAGGGCAGCTATTGGCTACTGGCTATCAACTTCCTTATTTTAGTCCGGTGTACGTCATCACGTAAGAATTCGACGGACTTTTGTGTGATCGTGTGTAGGCAAGTCTGTTCGTTAGAAAGTCCGCCGCAAGTCCATCGAAAGTCCGTCGAAAGTCTGTCGGACAGGCTGTCGGACTTTTGTAGCTGAAAAGTCCGACCGTGTGTACGCCCCATTAAAGTCATATTTTTTTAAATGATTTTTTTTTTTTTTAATTGCATTTTAGTGTAAATATGAGATCTGAGGTCTTTTTGACCCCAGATCTCATATTTAAGAGGTCCTGTCATGCTTTTTTCTATTACAAGGGATGTTTACATTCCTTGTAATAGGAATAAAAGTGAAACAATTTTTTTTATAAAAACAGTGTACAAATAAATAAAATAATGTAAAATAAATAATAATAATAAAAAAAAAAACATTTTTAAACCCCCCCCCATCCTGACAAGCTCGCGCGCAGAAGCGAACGCATACGCGAGTAGCGCCCGCATATGAAAATGGTGGTCAAACCACACATGTGAGGTATCGCTGCGACCGGTAGAGCGAGAGCAATAGTTCTAGCCCTAGACTTCCTCTGTACCACAAAATATGCAACCTGTAGAATTTTTTAAACGTCGCCTATGGAGATTTTTGAGGGTAAAAGTTTGACGCCATTCCACGAGCGGGCGCAATTTTGAAGCGTGACATGTTGGGTATCAATTTACTTGGCGTAACATTATATTTCACAATATAAAAAGAAATTGGGCTAACTTTACTGTTGTCTTATTTTTTTATTCAAAAAAGTGATTTTTTTACAAAAAAAGTGCGCTTTTAAGACCGCTGCGCACATACGGTGCAAAAAAAAGTATTGCAACGACCGCCATTTTATTCTCTAGGGTGTTAGAAGAAAAACCATATATAATGTTTCGGGGTTCTAAGTAATTTTCTAGCAAAAAAAACTGTTTTAAACATGTAAACACCTAAAATCCAAAACGAGGCTGGTCCTTAAGTGGTTAACCACTTAAGCACCGGACCATTTGGCTGGCAAAAGACCAGAGCGTTTTTTGCGATTTGGCACTGCGTCAATTTAACTGACAATTGCGCGGTCGTGCGACGTGGCTCCTAAACAAAATTGACGTCCTTTTTTCCCCACAATTAAAGCTTTCTTTTGGTGGTATTTGATCACCTCTGCGTTTTTTTTTATAAACAAAAAAATAGCGACAATTTTTACTTTTTGCTATAATAAATATCCCCCCCCCCCAAAAAAAAAAAAAAAATATAAAATTTTTTTTTTCCCTCAGTTTAGGCCGAAACGTATTCTTCTACATATTTTTGGTAAAAAAAAAAAAAAAAATTGCAATAAGCGTTTATTGATTGGTTTGTGCAAAAGTTATAGCGTCTACAAAATAGGGGATAATTTTATAGCATTTTTTATTAATAATTTTTTTTTTATTAGTAATGGCGTTGTTCAGCGATTTTTATCATGACTGCGACATTATGGCGGACCGACCGGACACTTTTGGCGCTATTTTGGGACTATTCACATTTATACAGTGCGATTAAAAATGCATTGATTACTGTGTAAATGTGACTGGCAGTGAAGGGGTTAACCACTAGGCCGTGCTGTAGAGGTTAAGTGTGTCCTAGGGAGTGATTCTAACTGTGGGGGGGAGGGGTTGTGTGTGACACTACACTGATAACCGCTCCTGATTACAGGGAGCTGTGATCAATGTCCTGTCACTAGGCAGAACGGGGAAATGCTTGTTTACATCAGCATTTCCCCGTTCTTCCTCTCCGTGAGATGATCGCGATTATCCCCATGGACATCAAGTCCGCGGGACCCGTGATCACACTCACAGAGGTTGCGCCCGCGAACCGCTTCTTAAAGGGCAACGTACAGGTATGTTAATCTGCCTGTACGTGCCCTTCTGCTGAAGTATATTGGCGTTAGCCGGTCGGCAAGTGGATAATTGATCTTTGCCTGTCATACTGTTACAATGGCGTCAGTCTTTTTTGAGTTACTGACCTGGAATGTGTCTGCAGAGTTAGCACTGATTTGTATTTTTTAAAATCATTAGTAACCTCAGATAATTCCTCAAGTCTCCCTTTCTGTCCTTTTGTTCCTCACATACTGCAGTGATATTCAGGTCTTCTTTTCTCAAGCATGGCCGCCATTGTTTGCAAATTCCTGCACATATGCATAATCTATCACAGAGGTATATATATAGCACTCCCAACCCATCCCAAAGATGCTGCTTGCAGGACTTTTTCAAACGTCCCACAAGTGCACCGCCCGGGTGTAAAAGCACTAAAATGCCTGAAAACTGCCTTAGGCCCCTTTCACACTTATACGACTTGTTCCACGATTTTGTACTGCAAAATCGTATGACAAGTCATTCTCCATGATTTTCAATGACTACCATTCATATTGGCACGACTTTAAGTCGTGCCGACTTGAAAGTAGTCCCTGCACTACTTTGGTCCAACTTCTATGCGAGTTGTACTAAATAGACCTCAATGTTAAACCCTCAAGTAGCATGCAAATCGTACCTGAATAATATAGACACGATTTCAGTACGACTTTGTAAGCACAAGCCTGGTTCGCTGATCGGGAAAGGAAAACTTTTTTTTCCTTTCGCGATGAGCGTCAGGCAGTGCTGACAGCTGTTTGGTATGAATCATGAGGGGGAACGCCATGCCAAGTTTTAAATGAAAAAACCAGCGTGGGTTCCCCCCCCAGGGGCATACCAGGCCCTCAGGTCTGGTATGGATCTTAAGGGGAACCCCCTACGCCGAAAAATCAGCGTGGCCCCCCCCCAAAATCCATACCAGACCCTTATCCGAGCATGCAGCCCGGCCGGTCAGGAATGGGGGTGGGGACGAGCAAGCGCCCCCCCCCCCCTGGACCGTACCAGGCCGCATGCCCTCATGCCCTCAACATGGGGGGGTGGGTGATTTAGGGCATGAGGGCATGCGGCCTGGTACGGCCCACCTAAAAGCACCTTGTCCCCATGTTGATGAGTACAAGGGCCTCTTCCCGACAACCCTGGCCGTTGGTTGTCGGGGTCTGCGGGCGGGGGGCTTATCGGAATCCGGGAGCCCCCTTTAATAAGAGGGCCCCCAGATCCCGGCCCCCCACCCTTTGTGAATGAGTATGGGGTACATCGTACCCCTACCCATTCACCTAGGGAAAAAAGTGTCAATGAAAAAACACAGTACACAGGTTTTTAAAGTAATTTATTAGGCAGCTCCGGGGTCTTCTTCCAGCTTCGGGGGTCTCTCCGGCGTCTCCTCCAGATGTCCTAATCTTCTGCCGGCTCCTCCGCTCTGCAGCTCAATTGCTAGCGGTGGCCCGGACTTCTGCCTTCTGCCTTCTTCTTTTCTTCCAGAGATGTTGACACGACGCTCTCGACGGGGCATGCTGGGACTGTGCCGTCATAAGGGGACGTGGTCATCACCCGGTGACCACGCCCCCTAAAACGTCACAGTCCCAGCATGCCCAGGAACTGTGACGGCATAAGGGGGGCGGGGTCACCGCCTATATAAGTCTGTTGCGGACCGCTCAGAGACCATTCCAGCTGGAGAGAGCGTCGTGTCAACATCTCTGGAAGAGAAGAGGGAAGAAGACGATCCAGAAGTCCGGGCCACCGCTGGCAAAAGAGCGGCAGAAGATAGCGGTGGAGCCGGCAGAAGATGCGGACCCCAAAGTCGGAAGAAGACCCCCGAAGTCGGAAGAGGACCCCCGAAGTCGGAAGAAGACCCCGGATCTGCCTAATAAATTACTTTAAAAACCTGTGTACTGTGTTTTTTATTGACACTTTTTTCCCTAGGTGAATGAGTAGGGGTACGATGTACCCCATACTCATTCACATAGAGTGGGGGGCCGGATCTGGGGGCTCCCTTATTAAATTAAATCTGAAGGATTTTTCGGCGTAGGGGGTTCCCCTTACAATCCATACCAGACCTAAGGGCCTGGTATGCCCCTGGGGGGGAACCCACGCCAGTTTTTTATTTAAAACTTGGCGTGGAGTTCCCCCTCATGATTCATACCAACTACTGTATGTTTTCATTTGTTAATGCCAAAGTTGTGGCAAAGTCTTACAAAGTAGTACTGCTCCCAAATCGCGGTAAAATCGTGGCAAATTGCGGTAAAATCGCGGCAAAATCACGCGACTTTGAAGTCGTATAAGTGTGAAAGGGGCCTTAGTGTGAAAGGGGTCTTATTATTATTAAAACCGCCCAAACCTCCGGTTTGGGCGGTTTTTTCAGACTCTATACACTGCTCTTTATTTTATCTTTGTGATCACATTTTTATGTATCGTGGTTTTTTTGAATAAAAACACCCAGAAGTTACACTATGTGGGAGCATTTCTTCTTTCCTCCACATATCCTGGGAAACTGAGAAACCACTTTTGGAATCCATTTCCGGCTCTGCTTCGGTGGGAGAGAGGGGACGTCCCGGCCTGGTAGAGGCTCTACTCTTGCCTCCAACATCTCACCACTTCGCCCTGGGTGGCAATAAGCTTCATTGATTCTATGCTTACGGCAGTAGAATCCAACCTCTCTGGTAAGCGTATTCCATCTATTCGCTTTAATCGATGATATACAAGCTGAAGGTTGTGAAGCAGACAAGATTGATATACAAGATCATTTATTTGCACTGTGGATTTTTGTTCTTTTGGATCACATACTTGCTTTTCCTGGGACATTACATTTATATGCACTTTGAACTTTACATTTAGTATATCCGCAGTCTCTGATAACCTCATGCAGTATATCCGCAGTCTCTGATAACCTCATGCAGTATATCTGCAGTCTCTGATAACCGTCATGCAGTATATCCACAGTCTCTGATAACCTCATGCAGTATATCCACAGTCTCTGATAACCTCATGCAGTATATCCGCAGTCTCTGATAACCTCATGCAGTATATCCGCAGTCTCTGATAACCTCATGCAGTATATCCGCAGTCTCTGATAACCTCATGCAGTATATCCGCAGTCTCTGATAACCTCATGCAGTATATCCGCAGTCTCTGATAACCTCATGCAGTATATCCGCAGTCTCTGATAATTTCACACTGACTTTTTGGTTAGAGAAAGGGTTTGGCTTTGCAATTTTGTTTGTTGATGCACTTTAATATAATAAAAAACAAAAAAAAAATCGTATCGTGCATCAAGTTTTTTATTAAAAAAATCGCAGATTTTTTTTTTTTCTGGGGGGGGGGGGATCTCCCAGACCTAGTTACAACCAAAAACATTAATATAACATGCAAAATGTGGAAAATGTAAGGGGTATGAATACTTTTTCAAGGCACTGTACATTGACTACACTATATACTCTGCACTGCATTATGGTAGGGGTAGGAATACTTTTTTCAAGGCACTGTATATAGCACCAACTGTTTGTGCAGCACTTTACACTGAAAAAGGGAGACACAAGCGGGTTAGGAGAGTCCTGCTCCTGAAAGCTTACAATCTAATCTAACTTTAGCTATGTATGACCTATGAAGATGCACAGAGTATAATCCTAAGCATTTACAGCTAAATTTTTATCCCTTTTAACCGTATTAAAAAAAAAGGATTTTTAAATACAGCTTACCTGTAAAATCAATCAGCAATAAGTACCCCACGTATAATCCTGAAGAGGGGCGGGAGCTCTGTGTCCTGTGATGTATTCCTAAGAAAAGGATTTTACAGGTAAGCTGTATTTAAAAATCCTATTTTCTTGTTCATACATCACGGGACACAGGGGCTTGGTAATTACTTAGTGGGATGTCCTAAAGCAATGCCCAAATTGAGGGGAGGGAGACACAGATCAAAAAATACATAGACCGCCAACGGACATCCCACTAAGTAATTACCAAGCCTCTGTGTCCCGTGACGTATAAACAAGAAAATAGGATATTTAAATACAGCTTACCTAAAGGATCTAAACTGCTGCCTGCAGCACACTACGCCCGAAGGCGGCATCCTCATGCCGTCTTACTTCCACCTGATAGAATCTAGTGAATGTATGGACTGAAGACCAAGTTGCAGCCTGGCAGATCTGAGCCATGGAGGCTTGGTGATGCACTGCCCATGAAGCACTAACCGCTCTAGTTAAGTGCCCCTTAACCTGAAAAGGAGGAATCTTCTTCTTTATACCATGGGCCTGAATAATAACTTGCCGAATCCATCTGGAAATAGTGGATTTCGACACTGCCTAGCAGTGGCGGCTGGTGAAGTTTTAGGATGGGGGGTAAAAAAGGGCATGGTTTCAGTGAAATAGTGGGCGTGGCTTTAAGGTGTTGTGGTTGGCGTCTGAGATGAACGAGAGGTGGAGGGAGAGGCAGAGGGAGAGAGGGACGGAGGGACAGCAGGCCCAGATCCTACACAACAATAGAAATGTGTATTCTAGAAAGTTTAACAATCAGCAGATAAAGATATTCCAAACACCTGGTGTTAGCACTTCAATCATCCCGGTACCATGGTTGTTATTGTGTCAGGATGATTGAAACGCATTATTTCTATTATTACATTGCAATATAAAATGAAATCATTCAATTCACCATATTGCAGAAACAGTGGGAGCCCTGAGCGTGTCACTAGCCATGTCTCCTGCCACCAGATGCCATCAGATGTCCCCAGCAGAGTCCCTCCTTACATGCAGCCTATGTCACATCAAATTCAGCCTGTGTCCCACCAAATGCAGCCTGTGTCCCACGAAATGCAGCTGGTGTCCCACAAAATGCAGCCTGTGTCCCACAAAATGCAGCCGGTGTCCCACAAAATGCAGCCTGTGTCCCACAAAATGCAGCCGGTGTCCCATAAAATGCAGCCGGTGTCCCATAAAATGCAGCCGGTGTCCCATAAAATGCAGCCTATGTCCCACCAAATGCAGCCTGTGTCCCACCAAATGCAGCCTGTGTCACATCAAATGCAGCCTTGCCTGTGTCACATCAAATGCAGCCTAGCCTGTGTCACATCAAATGCAGCCTAGCCTGTGCCACATCAAATGCAGCCTTGCCTGTGTCACATCAAATGCAGCCTTGCTTGTGTCTCATCAAATGCAGCCTTGCCTGTGTCACATCAAATGCAGCCTTGCCTGTGTCACATCAAATGCAGCCAGCCTGTGTCACATCAAATGCAGCCTTTCCTGTGTCCCACCAAATGCAGCCTTGCCTGTGTCCCACCAAATGCAGCCTTGCCTGTGTCCCACCAAATGCAGCCTTGCCTGTGTCACATCAAATGCAGCCTTGCCTGTGTCACATCAAATGCAGCCTTGCCTGATATAACTGGTATTAAAAGCCCATGTTACTGAACATTAATGAGAGGCTCATAGCTTTGGTGCATCCACTTGTGTTCCACACACACAAATGACAATTAATTCCTTTGCGGTTAAAATAATGTTTGCACGCAGTCACTAAGCGTCCACTTTGTCACAGGGCACAGGGAGATGATTTAGGAAAGTTTGAGAACATTATTAGAGAACATTATTGAGAACATTATTATCGGAAAACTCCGACAGTACTTCAGAACGTGGCACGCTCTCAGTCTCTTACCTTCCTCCTTCCTGCAGCTTCGCTCGGGCCAAAGAACGGAGCTGTTGACGTCACTTCCGGCTTTCATTCATTTCACGAAACCCGGAAGTGACCTGGAGATTTGAACAACCATGCCCCCGCCCGTAGAATCACACTGATTTTACGGGCGCAAGCTACTCTGAGTTTTGTATTGCACCGCAAGGCGGGTTAACGGCCTGCAAATAAAGCACCATGTCTGCAATCTCGTGATTGCATAGACGTGGCGCTTCCCATAGTACACTGCGTCCGGTGCCTGAACACAGTGCACTATGTTAAAGGACTTTTTTTTCTTAAAGGAGCCGTTTTAGAATTTTTTTTTGTGACTACAGGAGGGGGGGAGCGGCGCCCCCTATGTACGAGCCGCCACTGCTGCCTGGCCTTTTTTGGGGCCTTCCGGCAGAATAAATAGACAATCAGTCTTTCGTATCTGAGCGGTTGCCTGCAGATAGATACTGACTGCTCTTACATCATCTAAAGAGTGTAACAACTCTTCTTCTGCAGACTGTGGATCCGGAAAAATAGGACGGTAGGACCACATCCTAATTCAGATGGAATCCTGAAACCACCTTAGGTAAAAAAGTCGGGTGAGGACGCAACGCCACCCTGTCTTTGTGAATAATCAAATATGGCTCTTTACAAGAAAGAGCTGCTAATTCTGATACTCTTCTAGCCGAATAAATAGCTACCAAAAAGACCAGTTTCTTAGTCAGAGCTAAAGAAGCATGGTGCAATGGTTCAAAAGGTTGTTCCTGCAAAGCGGACAAAACCAAATTCGGATCCCATGGGCACACAGGAGGTTTGACTGGCGGATCCAAGCGAAGCACCCCCTGAACAAAGGCCCAGACCAGGAAATGTGAGGCAAGTGGCCTCTGAATGAATACTGACAATTGAATTGTGAACACTCGAGGAACAGTAGCAAGATCAAAAGGTAGGGCCACAAATTGAAAGCGGCGCTGATCCACCGCAAACCTTAGAAATCTTTGGTGAGCGGGAAATATTGGCACATGTAAATATGCATCTTTGATGTCTATTGATGCCAAGAATTCTCCCCCCTGAAGGGTGGAATCCTGTATAATTAAGGAAGCTAAATTAACATACCTCGTTATGCAACCATGCAAAATCTAGGTGATCATGCAACCTTAGGCGATCATGCATTCTTATGCGATTCAGCATCTTTTATGCGACCAAGCATTCTACGCATTATAAGCACTACTGTGCGGACAAGTACCCTTGTGAGACCACGGATCCTTGTGATCAAGCACCCTTGTGCGATCCATCATCTTTATGCAATCAAGCACCTTTATGCGATTTAGGCATCTTTTGGAAAAAATTAGCTTCTCCGCGTGTCCAAGTATCCTTGCATAATCAAGGACTCTTGCGAGATCAAGCACCCCTGTGCGATCCAGGATCTTTATGCAACCAAGCATCTCTATGCGTCTTTAAGGCATTTCTGTAAAACAAGACATCTCCGGGTGACCAAGCATCCTTGGGTAGTCAAGGACTCCTGTGAGGTAAAACACTCTTGTGTGATCCCGCAACATTATACATCCAAGCATTCTTATGCGATTTAGGCATTTCTGTGAAAAACAAGCCTTTCTGCATGAGCAGGTATCCCCGGGCAAACAAGGACTCTTGTGAGGTCAAGCACTCTTGTGCGATCCAGTATCTTTACACAAACAGGCATTTATGCGTTTTTAGGCAATTATGCGATTTTAGGCATTTCTGTGCATACGACTATGTAAGTCCACCACAAACAACAACAAAAAAACATGTATCTCTATGTGTTACATATTACATGTTCAATCACATGCGTTTTTTTTACATTCCAATATTCAGATAATTCATGCAAATATGTGGACTGATAAAAAGGAAGTTTATCCTCCGCTTGACGTGCGTTCCCGCACTCATATGTTTAGCTGTTTGTGTTAGCAACAATGTGCACAGAACCGTGTACAGCACCTGGTATTCCCAGGTGGTCTCCCATACAGGTACTAACCAGGCCTGACCCTGCTTAGCCTCTGAGATCAGATGAGATCGGGCTCTTTCAGGGTGATGTGGCTGTAGGCATCTCAGCAGTTGTGCATTTGGCTAGTTTATAAGCAAGCACCTGCATGAGGACTTTGTGGAGGTGCTACACCTCTTTGTAGTGATGACTGACTTGGAAAGGTACAAGAAGCTTATGGGAATTTTAAGAAAAAACCAAAGGAGGAAGAGGCTTCGGCCGTCTAAGCTGAGGATAAGTTATACGCAGCCTGAATCTCTGTAAAAGATTACAGCTACAACTTCCAAGCCTGCGAGGCCTCTGATACCTCTGCTTCGTCAGATTGCACCTGTTCCCTGTTTCCTGATGGTGATCTTTCATCATCAGATCGTAGATTCTGTGATTAAGCAGTTAATTTCTCAAGTACACCACACACTGCAAATGCAAACAACCGTCTTTGAAAGACCTATGCAGGGCTGCAATGTTGGGAGAGGCTGCAAGCCTGCCAGGGGAAATGGCTTATCCTGTGCAGCTGCCTCTAGTCTTTCAGGGGGATAGAACCCTTATATCAGGGCTCTTTACCTCCCCTATGGGGAGACATAGTCCTAAGCTGACATAAGCAGGGGAGCCCTAACACCCCAAATGGGATCAGACTGTGTGAGGACCTCAAGGTCTCCTGGCTAATGGAAACAAAGCATGTCAAAGTACATTATTGGGGGGGAACATAATAACACAAGAACCCCCATTGAAAACCTGAAAAGAGAATCATCCTCATGAAAGAAAAAGAAAAATATAAAAATTGGATCTGTTCCAGAGGTAACTGAGGGAATGCAAAGCGGTTAAACCACAACAACTTATGCCAAAAACAATTCGGTGCAATAATACTGGAGAGAGGGATTCTCGAAACATTCACATCCAGTCTACTCACCAGCAGGTGCTGATAAGGAGAATGGATATTGAGGTAAAGAAAAGAAGGGAGAGAAAAATAGAATGAGGCAGAAAGAAATAAAGAGAAAAAGGATAAGGGGGGGAGCAAGGAGGGGTTATTGTGGGAGAGGTGCCTGCTTCAAGGAGAGCTAGAATGAGTATGGAGGATTACTTTCGGAGAATCTTTGGAGAATATGAGTGGAACCATTATTAAAGGGAAACCCCAATATATCGGGCCCAGGGTTCCCAAATTCATTTGAATTTTTCAGTTTTATCAAGGATAGTTTTAGAGGTTTTTTTCCTGAAACATGATCCAGGTAACTTTCTGTTTGGTTAAATGTATGGAGACCTTTGGGGATTTTCAGGCCCCAGGTATTGTCAGTTTAGCTCCAGTGAGGATACAGTGGGACAAAATTTGGTTGTTTTTAGAGAGTTTGGGAATTTTCTGGTTCAGGAGGGCTATTGTCGGGATTTGGGGGACTGCAGAGCCCGTGACTCTGCGGATTAGCTGGAAAAGTTTAATCCAGTAGCCCCTAATCCTGGGGCACTCCCAAAAAATATGAAGGATCCCAAATGTCCACATCCCCTGAAGCATAGGGGGGAAGACTGTGGATAAAATTTAGCTAGGCGTGTTGGAACCAGATACCAGCGTGATAGGACCTTGAGGTCTGCTTCAGTTAGGGAAGTGTTTAGAATCCCTTTGTAGGCGCTTGTGAATTGGGAGTGCCAGGTGTCTAGGTCCCATTCAAGCTCAAGGTCACGCTCCCAGCTCAGCATATATGACGCTTTTTCATGCGGTTCCGCTAAGGCTGAGTAAATCAGGGAGATACCCCCTCTCGTGTCCATGGCCGTGGAACACCACTGTTCGTAAGGAGTAACAGTTAGGGGGAGCGATTCCTGGGAGGAAATAAAATGTAGAAAGTGGGCTATCTATTGGAAGCGGAATTTTTCTGTGGCAGGCATTTCAAGTTTCAAGATGCATTGGGTGAGATTAAAGTGGAGTTCCACCCACTTTTACAACTCTTCAGCATCCCTCACTAAACTGTGCACTGCAAACGAATTGGATATTTAAAAAAAAATGTTCTCAGCACCTACTGTATATCTGCTGTATTTATTTTTCACTTCCTCCTCCCTAGCCGTGGCTCATCGCATCATTTCCTGTTTGCAATGCCTTCTGGGAAGGGGCGGCAACTTCCTCTGACACTGCCGTTGCTATGGAAACCTGACCTGAAACCTATTACACTGCTTGTGCTGCACTGAGCATGTGCGAGATCTGCAAGGATGAGATCCAGGAAAAAATACAGTCTGGCTTCAGATGCCCACACTTAAGATGGCCACGGCCTGCTCTAAGTTTATAAAATAACAAACTACTGCTATAAACAAACAAAACAGACCTTAGTTTACAGACTAACTTTACTAGAATACATTAAGCTTGTGTATTATATGGGTATTTTTATTTAAAAAGTATAATTTTGGCCGGAACACCACTTTAACCACTTGATGACCGCCTCACGCCGATTTACGTCGGCAAGGTGGTACGGACAGGCAAAATCACGTACATATACGTGATTTGCCTTCCGCGGGTGGGGGGTCCGATCGAACCCCCCCCGGTGCCCGAGGCGGTCGTCTTTTGTCCAGCGGCGATCAGAGGTGAGGGGGAGGCCATCCGTTCTTGGCCCCCCCTCGCGATCGCCGCCGGCCAATCACATCATTCCTTTGCTGCTGTATGCTAAACAGCAGCAAAGGAAATGATGTCATCTCTCCTCAGCTGGGTAATTTCCGTTCCGGCCCGAGGAGAGAAGACAGGTATGTGAGTGCACAACACTACACACACACAGTAGAACATGCCAGGCACACAAAACACCCCGATCCCCCCCCGATCGCCCCCCGATCCCCCCCCCCTGTCACAAACTGACACCAGCAGTTTTTTTTTTTTTTTTCTGATTACTGATTGGTGTCAGTTTGTGACAGTTACAGTGTTGGGACAGTTAGTATTACCCCCCTGTAGGTCTAGGATACCCCCCTAACCCCCCCTAATAAAGTTTTAACCCCTTGATCACCCCCTGTCACCAGTGTCGCTAAGCGATCATTTTTCTGATCGCTGTATTAGTGTCGCTGGTGACGCTAGTTAGGAACCTAAATATTTAGGTTCGCCGTCAGCGTTTTATAGCGACAGGGACCCCCATATACTACCGAATAAATGTTTTAACCCCTTGATGGCCCCCTAGTTAACCCTTTCACCACTGATCACCGTATAACTCTTACGGGTGACGCTGGTTAGTTTGTTTATTTTTTATAGTGTCAGGGCACCCGCCGTTTATTACCGAATAAAGGTTTAGCCCCCTGATCGCCCGGCGGTGATATGCGTCGCCCCAGGCAGCGTCAGATTAGCGCCAGTACCGCTAACACCCACGCACGCAGCATACGCTTCCCTTAGTGGTATAGTATCTGATCGGATCAATATCTGATCCGATCAGATCTATACTAGCGTCCCCAGCAGTTTAGGGTTCCCAAAAACACAGTGTTAGCGGGATCAGCCCAGATACCTGCTAGCACCTGCGTTTTGCCCCTCCGCCCGGCCCAGCCCAAGTGCAGTATCGATCGATCACTGTCACTTACAAAACACTAAACGCATAACTGCAGCGTTCGCAGAGTCAGGCCTGATCCCTGCGATCGCTAACAGTTTTTTTGGTAGCATTTTGGTGAACTGGCAAGCACCAGCCCCAGGCAGCGTCAGGTTAGCGCCAGTAGCGCTAACACCCACGCACGCACCGTACAGCTCCCTTAGTGGTATAGTATCTGATCGGATCAATATCTGATCCGATCAGATCTATACTAGCGTCCCCAGCAGTTTAGGGTTCCCAAAAACGCAGTGTTAGCGGGATCAGCCCAGATACCTGCTAGCACCTGCGTTTTGCCCCTCTGCCCGGCCCAGCCCAGCCCACCCAAGTGCAGTATCGATCGATCACTGACACTTACAAAACACTAAATGCATAACTGCAGCGTTCGCAGAGTCAGGCCTGATCCCTGCGATCGCTAACAGTTTTTTTGGTAGTATTTTGGTGAACTGGCAAGCACCAGCCCCAAGCAGCGTCAGATTAGCGCCAGTACCGCTAACACCCACGCACGCACCGTACACCTCCCTTAGTGGTATAGTATCTGAACGGATCAATATCTGATCCGATCAGATCTATACTGGCGTCCCCAGCAGTTTAGGGTTCCCAAAAACGCAGTGTTAGCGGGATCAGCCCAGATACCTGCTAGCACCTGCATTTTGCCCCTCCGCCCGGCCCAGCCCACCCAAGTGCAGTATCGATCGATCACTGTCACTTACAAAACACTTAACGCATAACTGCAGCATTCGCAGAGTCAGGCCTGATCCCTGCGATCGCTAACAGTTTTTTTGGTAGCTTTTTATTGAACTGGCAAGCGCCAGCGGCCTAGTACACCCCGGTCGTAGTCAAACCAGCACTGCAGTAACACTTGGTGACGTGGCGAGTCCCATAAGTGCAGTTCAAGCTGGTGAGGTGGCAAGCACAAGTAGTGTCCCGCTGCCACCAAGAAGACAAACACAGGCCCGTCGTGCCCATAGTGCCCTTCCTGCTGCATTCGCCAATCCTAATTGGGAACCCACCGCTTCTGCAGCGCCCGTACTTCCCCCATTCACATCCCCAACCAAATGCAGTCGGCTGCATGAGAGGCATTTTCTTTATGTCCTCCCGAGTACCCCTACCCAACGAACCCCCAAAAAAGATGTCGTGTCTGCAGCAAGCGCGAATATAGGCGTGACACCCTCTATTATTGTCCCTCCTGTCCTGACAATCCTGGTCTTTGCATTGGTGAATGTTTTGAACGCTACCATTCATTAGCTGAGTATTAGCGTAGGGTACAGCATTGCACAGACTAGGCACACTTTCACAGGGTCTCCCAAGATGCCATCGCATTTTGAGAGACCCGAACCTGGAACTGGTTACCGTTATAAAAGTTAGTTACAAAAAAAGTGTAAAAAAAAAAAAAATACATAAAATAAAAAAAAATAGTTGTCGTTTTATTGTTCTCTCTCTCTCTATTCTCTCTCTCTTGTTCTGCTCTTTTTTACTGTATTCTATTCTGCAATGTTTTATTGTTATTATGTTTTATCATATTTGCTTTTCAGGTATGCAATTTTTTATACTTTACCGTTTACTGTGCTTTATTGTTAACCATTTTTTTGTCTTCAGGTACGCCATTCACGACTTTGAATGGTTATACCAGAATGATGCCTGCAGGTTTAGGTATCATCTTGGTATCATTCTTTTCAGCCAGCGGTCGGCTTTCATGTAAAAGCAATCCTAGTGGCTAATTAGCCTCTAGACTGCTTTTACAAGCCGTGGGAGGGAAAGCCCCCCCCCCACCGTCTTCCGTGTTTTTCTCTGGCTCTCCCGTCTCAACAGGGAACCTGAGAATGCAGCCGGTGATTCAGCCAGCTGACCATAGAGCTGATCAGAGACCAGAGTGGCTCCAAACATTTCTATGGCCTAAGAAACCGGAAGCTACGAGCATTTTATGACTTAGATTTCGCCGGATGTAAATAGCGCCATTGGGAAATTGGGGAAGCATTTTATCACACCGATTTTGGTGTCATCAGATGCTTTGAGGGCAGAGGAGAGATCTAGGGTCTAATAGACCCCAATTTTTTCAAAAAAGAGTACCTGTCACTACCTATTGCTATCATAGGGGATATTTACATTCCCCGAGATAACAATAAAAATGATTAAAAAAAAAAAAAAATGAAAGGAACAGTTTAAAAATAAGATAAAAAAGCAAAAAAAATAATAAAGAAAAAAAAAAAAAAAAAAAAGCACCCCTGTCGCCCCCTGCTCTCGCGCTAAGGCGAACGCAAGCGGCGGTCTGTCGTCAAACGTAAACAGCAATTGCACCATGCATGTGAGGTATCGCCGCGAAGGTCAGATCGAGGCCAGTAATTTTTGCAGTAGACCTCCTCTGTAAATCTAAAGTGGTAACCTGTAAAGGCTTTTAAAGGCTTTTAAAAATGTATTTATTTTGTTGCCACTGCACGTTTGTGCGCAATTTTAAAGCATGTCATGTTTGGTATCCATGTACTCGGCCTAAGATCATCTTTTTTATTTCATCAAACATTTGGGCAATATAGTGTGTTTTAGTGCATTAAAATTTAAAAAAGTGTGTTTTTTCCCCAAAAAATGCGTTTGAAAAATCGCTGTGCAAATACTGTGTGAAAAAAAAAAATGAAACACCCACCATTTTAATCTGTAGGGCATTTGCTTTAAAAAAAATATATAATGTTTGGGGGTTCAAAGTAATTTTTTTGCAAAAAAAAAAAACTTTTTCATGTAAACAATGAGTGTCAGAAAGGGCTTTGTCTTCAAGTGGTTAGAAGAGTTGGTGATGTGTGACATAAGCTTCTAAATGTTGTGCATAAAATGCCAGGACAGTTCAAACCCCCCCCCAAATGACCCCATTTTGGAAAGTAGACACCCCAAGCTATTTTGCTGAGAGGCATGTCGAGTCCATGGAATATTTTATATTGCGACACAAGTTGCGGGAAAGAGACAAATTTTTTTTTTTGCACAAAGTTGTCACTAAATGATATATTGCTCAAACATGCCATGGGAATATGTGAAATTACACCCCAAAATACATTCTGCTGCTTCTCCTGAGTACGGGGATACCACATGTGTGAGACTTTTTGGGAGCCTAGCCGCGTACGGGACCCCGAAAACCAAGCACCGCCTTCAGGCTTTCTAAGGGCGTGAATTTTTTATTTCACTCTTCACTGCCTATCACAGTTTCGGAGGCCATGGAAAGCCCAGGTGGCACAAACCCCCCCCAAATGACCCCATTTTGGAAAGTAGACACCCAAAGCTATTTGCTGAGAGGTATAGTGAGTATTTTGCAGACCTCACTTTTTGTCACAAAGTTTTGAAAATTGAAAAAAGAAAAAAAAAAAAGTTTTTTCTTGTCTTTCTTCATTTTCAAAAACAAATGAGAGCTGCAAAATACTCACCATGCCTCTCAGCAAATAGCTTGGGGTGTCTACTTTCCAAAATGGGGTCATTTGGGGGGGTTTTGTGCCACCTGGGCATTCCATGGCCTCCGAAACTGTGATAGGCAGTGAAGAGTGAAATCAAAAATTTTCACCCTTAGAAATCCTGAAGGCGGTGCTTGGTTTTCGGGGCCCCGTACGCGGCTAGGCTCCCAAAAAGTCCCACACATGTGGTATTCCCATACTCAGGAGAAGCAGCTAAATGTATTTTGGGGTGCAATTCCACATATGCCCATGGCCTGTGTGAGCAATATATCATTTAGTGACAACTTTGTGCAAAAAAAAAAAAAAGTGTCACTTTCCCGCAACTTGTGTCAAAATATAAAATATTCCATGGACTCAATATGCATCTCAGCAAATAGCTTGGGGTGTCTACTTTCCAAAATGGGGTCATTTGGGGGGGTTTTGTGCCACCTGGGCATTCCATGGCCTCCGAAACTGTGATAGGCAGTGAAGAGTGAAATCAAAAATTTACACCCTTAGAAATCCTGAAGGCGGTGCTTGGTTTTCGGGGCCCCGTACGCGGGTAAGCTCCCAAAAAGTCCCACACATGTGGTATCCCCATACTCAGGAGAAGCAGCTGAATGTATTTTGGGGTGCAATTCCACATAGGCCCATGGCCTGTGTGAGCAATATATCATTTAGTGACAACTTTTTGTAAATATTTTTTTTTTTTGTCATTATTCAATCACTTGGGACAAAAAAAATAAATATTCAATGGGTTCAACATGCCTCTCAGCAATTTCCTTGGGGTGTCTACTTTCCAAAATGGGGTCATTTGGGGGGGTTTTGTACTGCCCTGCCATTTTAGCACCTCAAGAAATGACATAGGCAGTCATAAACTAAAAGCTGTGTAAATTACAGAAAATGTACCCTAGTTTGTAGACGCTATAACTTTTGCGCAAACCAATAAATATATGCTTATTGACATTTTTTTTACCAAAGACATGTGGCCGAATACATTTTGGCCTAAATGTATGACTAAAATTTAGTTTATTGGATTTTTTTTATAACAAAAAGTAGAAAATATCATTTTTTTTCAAAATTTTCGGTCTTTTTCCGTTTATAGCGCAAAAAATAAAAACTGCAGAGGTGATCAAATACCATCAAAAGAAAGCTCTATTTGTGGGAAGAAAAGGACGCAAATTTCGTTTGGGTACAGCATTGCATGACCGCGCAATTAGCAGTTAAAGCGACGCAGTGCCAAATTGGAAAAAGACCTCTGGTCCTTAGGCAGCATAATGGACCGGGGCTCAAGTGGTTAAGGGGGCCACTTGAATTGACAAAGTGTCCTATCCGATAAAGACCTTTGTCAAGCCGCCATTGAAATGCCTTGATATCCATCCCTGGTGGGAACAGGGGGTTATTGAAAATGTGGGCTAGGGGTTGCCACCTGGATGTTATGGTATTTAATTTATGTAAAGAGTTGCATAAGGCTAAAGAGTGAGAAAGGGTAGGGGATAGGATCGGGGGTCTAGATTTAGGGGGGCGCCAAATAAGGTAGTCAATAGTAAAGTTGGGGACCGCCTGTCTCTCTATTCCTATCCAGTCGGGCTTAGGTCCTCTGGAGTAAATAGCTGATATTTGACCTAGCTGAGCTGCCTGGTAGTACCACCAGATATTGGGTAAACCTAAACCTCCTTTCTGGGCCTGAACAGGGTCTTTTTAGGAAGTCTGTGATTTGATTTGCCTCAGGTAAATCAAATTATTGAAGACTGTAAGTTCTGGATATGGAGTTTGAGGATCGGTATAGGACGGGAACGAAATAGGTATAGTAACCTTGGGAGGAGGGTCATTTTGATAGCGTTTATCTTACCTAGCCAGGATAGTTTGTGTAGTGACCACTGATCAAGATCATTCTTGAGCTTTTTGAGCATGGGTGGATAATTGTATTTATAAAGTTGGTCAATGTTGGAAGTCAGGTGGACACCCAGGTAAGGTATGGAGGAATTACTCCAAGCGAAGGGGAAATGGTTCCGTAGTCTATTAACCAGGGACGCAGGAGCTGAAATATTAAGGGCAACTGCTTTAGACATATTAACCACTTGCCGACCGCCTAACGCATATATACGGCGGCAGAATGGCACGGGCAGGCAGAATCACGTACCTGTACGTGATCTGCCTCCCGCGGGTGGGGGGTCCGATCGGACCCCCCCCCCCCGGTGCCATAGGCGGTCGGCTCTCGTTCGCGGGCGATGAGAGGTGAGGGGGAGGCCATCCATTGTTGGCCACCCCCTCCCGATCGCTCCCGGCGAATGAAAATGCTTCCTTTCCCTCTGTAATGTAAACAGAGGGAAAGGAAGTGATGTCATCTCTCCTCGAGCCGGTCTTTTTGATCCGACGCCGAGGAGAGAAGACATCCAAGTAAGAGCACCAACACTACACTTACAGTAGAACACGCAGGCACACTTTTCACCCCCCTGTCACCCCCCGATCACCCCCCGATCACCCCCCTGTACCCCCTGTCACTCTGTCACCAATAGCAGTTTTTTTTTTTTTTTGCATTGGTGTCAGTTTGTGTCAGTTAGAAGTGTTAGGGCAGTTAGGTTAGCCCCCTTTAGGTCTAGGGTACCCCCCCTTAGGTCCAGGGTACCCCCCTAACCCCCCCTAATAAAAGTTAACCCCTTGATTACCCCCCGTCGCCAGTGTCGCTAAGCGATCGTTTTTCTGATCGCTGTATTAGTGACACAGGTGACGTTAGTTAGGGAGGTAAGTATATAGGTTCGCTGTCAGTGTTTTATAGCGACAGGGACCCCCATATACTACCCGCTAAAGGTTTTAACCCCTTGATTGCCCCCTAGTTAACCCTTTCACCAGCGATCACCGTATAAGTGTTACGGGTGACGCTGGTTAGCTAGTTTGTTTTTTGTAGTTTATTACAGTTTATTACAGTTTATTATAGTTTTAGGGCACCCGCCGTTTATTACCCTATAAAGGTTTAACCCCCTAATTGCCCGGCGGTGATATAAATTACATTTTTAGGGTCAGCTTAGGTCTGCGTCGCCCCAGGCAGCGTCAGGTTAGCGCCAGTACCGCTAAAACCCACGCACGCAGCATACACCTCCCTTAGTGCTATAGTATCTGAACGGATCGATATCTGATCCGATCAGATCTATACTCCCCAGCAGTTTAGGGTTCCCTGAAACGCAGTGTTAGCGGGATCAGCCCAGATACCTGCTAGCACCTGCGTTTTGCTCCTCGGCCCAGCCCTGCCCAGCCCACCCAAGTGCAGTATCGATCGATAACTGACACTTACAAAACACTAAGCACACATAACTGCAGCGTTCGCAGAGTCAGGCCTGATCCCTGCGATCGCTAACAGTTTTTTTTTTTTTTTTTTCAAAAGATTTTATTGAAATTTTACAGGTTAACATGTAATGTTTGCCATACATCGTATCGAAATAAACAATCAATGGGCAATATGCACATATTGATCAGCAGAGTATGAACATGAGCAAATATAGGCATATGTAGTCATGCATGAGGTTCAACAGTATAATAAGGTAGGTATCGCCGCCTACAGCTATGGATGCAGGTTCAGAGAGGGCGGGTGTGGTTCGCGGAGCAGGGTCAAACCGCGTTATAAGCAATCCCATTCCCGCTCACCCCCGACGGGATCTTAGCTGTGAACGAGAACGGGATATCTGATAAGACATATGTAGTATGTAATATAGCGGCATGGCGACTGAAATTTAGAACTTGTACAAAGAAGTGAAGTCGTCCAAAGTGTAGGGCGGACCGAGGGTGAGTCGGTCGCTCAGAGGGGGACTATATAAGGCCGATATTGAGTGAAGGCATGTGTGATATGCATGGATACGGCAAGCTTTAGGTTTCCTGAAAATATCAGGTCTGTGTCATTAGTGGGGGGAGGTATGGGGAGAGGGGGGACAGGAGGGGCAGGTGCGTTAACAATGGTGGACACAAGTGAACATGTCGCGTGGGCTCCTCAGGGAGTCTGAGGGAGTGGTTGGGTCAAGGCCTGTCGCGATTGTGAGCTTCTATAATGAGTCCAACAGGTCCAAGTGGCCTGAAATTTGGTAGGAGTATCCGTTGCTTGGGAAATGAGTTGCTCCATTTCCGCTATTCGGTCTACCCTGCGAGTCCAGTCTTGAACTGTGGGGGGGGAGGGGTTTCTCCAACGTGCAGGGATGCAGAGGTTGGCTGCATTGATCAGATGAATAGTTAGGGTTTTTTTGTATGAGGTGGGGGACCCTTGTCTGTGGTGCAGTAAATATCTGGCGGGGGAGAAGTCTGGAGTATATGTGGTGATTTGGGAAATTAGTTCATGGACGGTTGACCAGAAGGGTTGGATAAGGGGGCATTCCCACCAGATGTGAAGTAGAGTACCTCTAGCGTTATTACATCTCCAGCAGATAGAGGGGACAGAAGGGTGAAAGTGGTGTATTTTGTCGGGGGTCCGGTACCATTTCGAGAAAATTTTGTATCTGTTCTCCTGCGTCGTGACATTAATGGACCCCTTGTGCATGAGGGTAAATATGTGTTCCCACTCTGTGGGGGTGAGATCTAGGGCTAGGTCCTTTTCCCATTGTTGTGTAAGGGTGTCATCTTTGATCTTGTGGCCTGTGAACAGTAGGGCATAATTTGAGGAAATGAGATGGCCTTGCGGTTCCGTTGAGGAACAAAGAAATTCAAACGGCGTGAGATCTCTGTGCCAGTGAGAGTGTTGGATGGAGGGTTGGAGGAAATGTCTTATTTGCAAGTATTTGTAAAAGGGTATGTCGTAGTTAGGTAGAGTGGTTACAAGTGCAGGGAAAGAGAGAAAAGACCCATGTAGGAAGAATTTCTGTGCTCTAGCTGGAGAACTGAGGGTATCCGGGGTAGGATCTTTTAGGAAAAGACCCGGGGGAAAGGCTGGATTATCGTCCAGAGGGGTCATGGGGCCTGGTGAGGGTGTGAGGGCTAGTATTTTGCATGCTCTTTTGAACAATGAAAGTGTGGTCCCAATGAGGGGGTGAGTAGTGAATTCCTTGGGAACATTGGTATGGGTCATCCACGGTGTGTTGGCTAAGGGCAGGTGTGCGAACGATGCTTCTAGTGCAATCCAGTCCTTGGAGGGACGATGTATATGCCAATCCACCAGTCTTGTCAGGTGGCAGGCCCAGTGATATTTACGGAGATCTGGGAGACCCAGACCCCCCAATCTTTTAGGGAGAACAAGTCTGTCCCAGCCAATACGCGGAGTTTTGGAGGCCCACACAAAGGTTCGAGAAAGCAGTTTATAGGAGGCAAAGAAGGAAGCAGGTAGCGAGATCGGGAGGGCTTGAAGGAGGTAGAGGATTCTGGGTAGAATGTTCATTTTTAATATTGCTATTCTACCCAACCAGGAAAAGGAACCTAGATTCCATTTCTGCAGGTCGCCTTGGATGGAGCGGAGTAAGGGGAGGAAATTTTTGGCGTAGAGGTCTTTTAGGTCAGTAGTGATTTTGATCCCTAGATATAGTATTTCGGATTTCTCCCAAACGAATGGGAAATTACTACGACAGAGCTTCACCGTCTCTCTTGGTAAAGTGATATTAAGAGCTTTGGATTTACTAAAATTAATTTGGAGATTGGATAAAGTCTTGAAAAGGGTAAAGTCCGCTAGAAGGTTAGGTATAGTCGTGATAGGGTCTGTCAAGAAGAGTAGAATGTCGTCAGCGTATGCTGCTAGCTTATATTGTTTTTGTTGGATGTTAATTCCCTTGATAGCCGAATTTGCTCTTATTTTACGGAGTAGGGGTTCTAACGTCAGAATGAAAATAAGGGGTGACAGAGGGCACCCCTATCGCGTCCCATTAGATACAGAGAAGGCGTCCGACAAGCCACCATTGATCCGGAGTCTAGCGGTCGGGGAGGCATATAGTGTTATAATCATGCTTAGCATGCGCGGTGGTAAGCCCGCTGCCTGTAAAGTAGCCTCCATGTAGTCCCAAGCGACCCGGTCGAACGCCCTCTCTGCATCCAGCGAGAGAAAGAATCCTGGTGTGGCAGTTTTAGTGAGCCAATGATGAATGTTGAGGGCCTTAGTGGTGTTATCCCTGGCCTCACGTCCCGGGACAAAACCGACCTGATCTAGAGAAACCAGGGATGGGACGAAGGGGACGATACGATTGGCCAAAACTTTCGCGTACAGTTTCAGATCGACATTAAGGAGCGATATGGGACGATAGTTGGGTACCAAGGAGGGGTCCTTACCCTGTTTCGGGATGAGGGTAATGTGAGCTTCCAATAGGTCTCTATGGGCTACCGAGGTTATGGTAAGGTCGTTAAGTGCTTTGGTTAAATGTGGTAGGAGAATTTTCGGGAACGATTTGTAATATGCTGCCGTGAGGCCGTCTGGTCCTGGGCTTTTACCAGCCTTCATATGTTTGAGAGCAAGGAGGATTTCGTCCGACGTTATTGGGAGGTCTAGAGTCTGTGAGTCCTCTGGGGTAAGTGGTGTGGGGCCAAATCGTGCTAAAAAATCAGTTAGGGTCTTCCTACGGTTAGTTGCTGCATCAGTACTTTGGGCATTCGGGAGGTTATATAGCTTGGTGAAGTATTGTACAAATTGCGCAGAGATGCCCTCGTTGGTGACCACTGCCTCTCCCTTGGGGGAAGTAAGCTTATGAATGGTATGAGAGGCTTTTTTGGACTGAAGAGCTCTTGCCAATAGTTTACCGGCTTTATTGCCGAATTCGTAATATAGCTTATGTGATAAGGTATACTTGCGTTTGACTGCTGTCGTCAGTGTGTCCAAGAGTTCTTCCCTAGCTTGAGAGAGTTCAGCAAGTGTGGACTTGGCGAGGGAGGCCTTGTGTGCCTGCTCTAGTGTACGAATGCGAGCCATCAACTCCGCCAGGCGAGAGTGTTTGAGTTTGTTACGGTGTGCAGCTATATTCATCAATTCCCCTCGAACGACACATTTATGAGCCGCCCATGTAACCGTGGGAGCCACGTCTGGGGACGAGTTATCCCGAAAAAAGTTGGAGAGGCAAGTGGTCAGCCTCTGAGCGTATATCTCGTCTGTTAATAGGGAGCTGTCTAGGCGCCAAATACGTGGTTTCCTGGTGGGTGATTGCAGCCGTAAAGTCATGGAGATGGGATTGTGGTCCGAGAGGATGGCTGGGTCAATGGTTGCATTGGCCAGGTGGGAGAGATCTGTCTGAGAGAGAAAGAAGTGGTCAAGTCGTGAGTACTTGTTGTGTGGGGGAGAGAAAAAGGTATAGTCTTTTTCCTTGGGGTGTAGCGTGCGCCATGTGTCATGGAGTAGAAGGTTATGAAATTGTTGCTTGATCGACTTTAGGGCCCTATAGGAAAGGGAGGAGGTTCCATTGGAAGTATCAATGGAGGGGGATAAAGAAACGTTAAGGTCGCCGCCCACGATGAGGGATCCTGAGTGGAAGCTGGAAAGTTGCTGTAGAGTATTACGGAAGAAGGTTACCTGGCCAGTATTAGGCGCGTAAATATTCGCAATGGTGAGAGGTATTTGATTCAGGGTGCCTTTAAGAAAAAGAAAACGTCCCATTGGGTCCGTTTGTACTTCCGTTACTTGGAGTGGGCAATTTTTGGAGATGAGGATGGTGACCCCCTTCGATTTAGCTTCCGGGTTGGAGGAATGGAAGGCTGTGGGGAAGTAATGATTTTTAAGTTTAGGGATAGAATCCGACCGAAAGTGGGTCTCCTGTATGAGTGCGATGTGGGCGTGTGCTTGTTGTAGAGAATGGAGAAGTTTAGATCGCTTTTCCGGAACGTTGAGGCCCCGAATGTTTATGGAGTATAGTTTGAGTGAGTGTAGTTGTTGTGAAGTTGTGTCCGTAGAAGAGTTGGTGTCCTGTGTGCCCGCCATAGGTGGAGGGAGGGGGTAAGAAGAGGATAGTTAGGGGGGAGGGGGGAAATCCGGGGAACTGAGGGTGGAAGTGAGTCGGGTGAGTGTGTACCCGGAGAATATCCGAAGAGGTGTGGAATTCCTTATCCAACAACCTCGTGGGTAGCAATCGGTGTAGAGCGGAACACGGGTAGGGAGAGAGTCCTGACAGGTGGACAATATCCCTAGCCGAGTCCGTGTGGGGGTTGGCCGAGAATCCTGGCAGTGATGGACGAAATGCGGGTGACGTTCAATGAACGGAATGTGAGCCGCCACCACGGGATGGTTTGTAGCGTGAGAGGGGTAGGTATACCTAATGGAGCACCCATTGTGGGTGGATTAACATCCCAGTGGGTAATGCAGTAACAGGACGGTGCCCCGATTTAAGTGTGGCGGTGAGAGGTGACCATGGCTATGGGTATCGTGCGGGTTAGCAGTAGGGAGGTGTATATGTCTGTAAAGCACCCCATTCAGGGGAGAGGGCGCCAAACCGACCCTTCCCCACCCCCCACACCCATCTCGGGTTCTGTGAAGGTGGGGAAGGGGCGGCGGCATCCGACAAAAATTAAGCTCTGCAATCCCCAAAGACACTCAATAGGGAGATTTGTCTAGTCTTAGGGAGGTGACTAGGTGTATGTCAGCATATACTTTAACTATCTTAACAGCATAATTAACCTCTAAAAACTCTTACTTTACACTGAGCTGCTAGGAAGACAAACTGGTGCAGGTCAGCTATGTAGCCAACAGTCCGCTGTGCTGAAAAGGAAGATATAAAGTAAAAACGAAAAACCAAAAGATAAAACTCGTACTTAGAAACATGTATGAACGGCTGTGATGTTACCGGGACAGTGTAGGCGTGAGTCCGTAAACAGCTTGCCGATTTAAGTAGGTGGGTGTCCGTCGCAGTGTACCAGCCGGTCAGTGCCTTTGAGGACGAGGCATCCGGAGCCTAAGGCAGGGTAGGCGGTCAGAGAGGGAGTTCTGAGTTCAGCACGGCACAAGCAATGTTATAGAGTGAAGAGGAGCGGATCTAATCCCTTCGAGTGGGAGTGTAATGCTGGCGTCTGCGTGGTCAAAAGATCCCAGTGTGTCCGCAGCAAGATGCGCGGTGTAGGAGACTCCGCTAGTGTTGCCAGGCGGCGTCTGCGGGCGCTCAGACTTGTGGGAATTGTAGTACTAGGTAAGGAGTAGTTCCGTATTGTGTCCTGAGGCCGTAGCCAAGGAGTTCTGAGCGATGGAGTGGGCAGCCAGCTGCATGTTGATCTGTAAACAGACATAAAGGCGTGACAAGGAGCATGGGTGTCCTGTGGAGATCTTACAACCCAGCGGGCATGAACGAATGTAATTGAAAAGACAGCCTGCAGCCATTAGTGTCCTCACATCTGTAGTGACATGTGGGAGTCAAAAAGTGGGTCCCAGAGCGAAAGGTCTTCAGATAAGGCACGGAACAAAACTCAACAAAAATAAACAGAAAAATAAACGTGTAACAGAGAGGAAGAATCCCTATGCCCCGCTATTAGCGGTCCCTGCGCCTCCGCCTGGACCGTGGAGAGGTGGTAATGTAGTCAGCTCCAGGACCGCTCCGAAAGTTGGGCTGGTTCCTATGGGTGGAAGGCGAGCGTCTTCTGCGGTGTCTGGACTCTTGAGCCTCCATGGGTTCCTCTCTAGGTTGATCAAGGTGTGATGGGACCCTGCGAAAGGCGGCATACCAATTAGGCACTGGGACTGTGGCAATTCCAAGTGTGGCGCAGAAATGAGGCAAATCCTCTGGTACTTTGAGTAGTGCTGTGCGGCCGTTATTGGAAGCTGAGAGGCAGAAGGGAAATTTCCATTTGTAGAGAATACGTTTCTCCCTTAAGACATCCAGGAGTGGCCTCAGGTCCCTTCTATGTTGAAGTGTGATCCCAGATAGGTCTTGGTAAATTTGGATATGGGCGCCCGCGTGTATGATTTGCTGGCTGCCCCTGGCTTGTTTGAGGATGTCTTCTTTTAGTTTGTAATCGACTATGCAGCATATTATGTCCCGTGGGGGATCTGTCTCCCGTCCCTTGGGGCGCAGTGCGCGATGTATCCTCTCCATTTGGATGGGGGTTTGTGGGGGTCTGTGGAGAAGGCCGTTGAAAAGGCTAACTACTTCTTGAGAGACCTGTTCCCCCTCGAAGGCCTCCGGAAGGCCTCTGACACGGAGATTATGCCTCCGACCCCTGTTGTCGAGGTCCTCCAAGTGTCGCTGCATGTCACGCATCTGCAGTGTGTGGGAGTCAATGCAATCAGTGACTAAGTGAATGGCGGTGTCGTGGCATTCAGTCACTGTCTCCACTCTCTGGACTCGCTCGTTTAAGGCACGAAAATCCAGCCGTAGCTCCGCTATGGCGGCGGATAAAGTGTCCTTAATGTCTTCAGCAATCAGTCTTAGGTCCTGGATGTTGATCTGAGGCTGGGGGGTGAGTACAATCCCGTCTCCAACAGCATTGGATCTGTTCTGACTAGAGTCAGAAGTGTTTGGGATGGTTGGAGGCAGAGGCTGTGTTCCTGAGGGTGGTGGGCCGTGAGGGATAGGCGCCATATTGCCTCTGCCGGCTCTGAACATCTCCGGTATATGGCGGCTTTGTGATCCGGTTAGTTCCCTGGGGGATCTCGAGCGGGAGGCAGAGGAGGATCGGGAAGCAGTGCCCATTATTCACGGGTAGTAAAGTGTGAGAATACCTCCCGGCTGCGTAGTGTTTCTCCCGTGGTGGACGGAGCTCAGGGTTTAGGCGTCCGTTGCCATGTCAGGGCAGGCGACGCCCCTCAGAAGGGAAATTAGTTGAGGTGATCCTGGGGGGACACGATGGCGGCCGTCTTTCACAGGTAGGCCAGAGCCTCCTATTTTCCTGGGCTGTAACCTGAAAGGTATGAGGCAGGCCGCGGGTGTCCGAGATCGGCCTTTCCTGTAATGCTACCGGCTCTCAGGGTCTGTATGTTGAAGCGCCTACCTTCCAGAGGCGTCCGCCGGAAGATGGGCCAGATTCGGTAACGCTCGTACCGCCGATTGCGGTACTCCAGCTCGGGGATGCTGGAGGCTCCACAGGCCTCAAGATGGCGGCGGGCCGCGAGCGTTCGGAGCCAGGCACCCGGAGTTTATAAGCTTTCACAGTGCCCACACAGCGCCCGATCCTCCCCCGCTGTAACAGTAGTAGATGGTGGCAGTGTGGCTTCTCCGTGATCAGCCGTTTACAGCACTTGAGCTTGAGGATGATGAGGGATTGCAGGCCGCAAGATGGCGGCGAGTCACTCGTGAGGGGGAGCCGGCCGGAGCCCAGGAAAGACCTGATCGGTCAGGTAAACTTCGAAATTTCCCTCGGGGTTTGTAGAAGAGGTGCCCAGTGACCGTTGGGTGAAGTTTCGAGGCTCCCCTATTGGTAGAATACGCCGGATGGCGTTAGATTGTAAAATTCTCTGTGGAGCTATCAATCTATACGTCCTGTCACTGCGAGGTCCGGTCACGCCCCCGCTAACAGTTTTTTGGTAGCGTTTTGAATCAGTCGCTAACAGTCAGGAGCTTTTTTGCCTGTGAGTCTCACTAGTGTACCCCTAAATTTAGAGGCCAAAATGGCAAATCGAAGGTACACTAGTGAAGAGGCCTACACGTTTCTGAGCATGACAGATAGTGAAGAGGAAGTCACTCATCTGTCAAGTTCGGGCTCAGAATACGAACCTGTAGAGGACAGCGGCTCCATGACAGATAGCTCTGACGACGGAGTTGTGGTCCCTGCTAGGGTCAGGCGTACCAGACCCCGAACTTCTTCTGTCCTTGAAGTGCAAGAACCGCAGGGCTCTCGTATGGAGCAGAGAAGTACTAGTGCCGCTACTCCTTCTGGTGAACTGGCAAGCACCAGCGGCCTAGTACACCCTGGTCGTACATCCAGCACTGCAGTATCACGTGGTGACGTGGCGAGTCCCATAAGTGCAGTTCAAGCTGGCGAGGTGGCAAGCACAAGTAGCGTCCCGCTGCCACCAAGAAGACGAACACAGGCCCGTTGTGCCCATAGTGCCCTTCCTGCTGCATTCGCCAATCCGAATTGGGAACCCACCACTTCTGCAGCACCCGTACTTCCCCCTTTCACTGGCCAACCCGGAATTCAGGTGGAAACAGTTGACTTTACGCCACTGGATTTTTATTCGCTGTTTTTCACCGAAGATCTCTATAGATCTATTGTGGACCAAAGCAATTTGTACGCTGGTCAACACATCGCCACTATTCCCCAGTCCTCCCTTGCCAGAGATTGGAGACCAATTACGGTCTCCGAATTTAAGATCTTTCTGGGCCTTTCCCTCCTCATGGGCATAACCAAAAAGAGTGAGTTGCGGTCATATTGGTCCACTGACCCAATTCACCATATGCCCGTGTTCTCTGCCTCCATGGCCAGGGCACGATACGAGCAGATTTTGCGGTTCATGCACTTCAACGACAATGAACTCTGTCGTCCTCGTGGAGACCCTGCATACGATCGGCTCTACAAAATTCGGCCCCTCGCCCCTCGTAAACCACTTCAACCAACGTTTTGCAGACTTGTTTACCCCCCATCAAGTTGTCTGCGTTGATGAGTCCCTGATTAAGTTTTCTGGCCGCTTGTCCTTCAAACAGTACCTTCCCAGCAAGCGTGCCAGATACGGGGTCAAGATGTATAAGCTCTGTGACAGGGCCACAGGCTATACATGTAGATTTATGGTTTACGAGGGCAAAGATAGTCACGTAGAGCCGATAAACTGCCCTGACTACATAGGAAGCGCTGGCAAGATAGTGTGGGACTTGGTGTCACCCTTATTCGGAAAGGGGTACCACTTGTACGTGGACAATTATTATACGAGCGTGCCACTTTTTAGTCACTTGTTTGATCATCAGATTGGAGCATGTGGCACCGTGCGACCTAATCGCCGGGGCTTTCCCCAGCGGCTTGTAGAGTCCCGTCTTAGGCTGGGGGAGAGAGCCTGCTTGCAGTATAATAATTTGCTCGCTATGAAGTGGAGGGACTATAAGAATGTTTTCGTTCTTACCTCCCTTCATGCAGACACGACGACCCAAATTACTACGGCGACTGGTGTTGTGGAGAAACCCCTCTGTGTCCACGAATACAACCTTAATATGGGAGGGGTGGACCTCAACGACCAGTTGTTGGCGCCGTACCTAATTGCCCGTAAGGCCAGACGCTGGTACAAAAAAGTGTCTGTTTATTTATTTCAATTGGCTTTGCTGAATGCTCATGTGCTATACAGAGCTTCAGGACGGACTGGATCCTTCCTTAAATTCCAGGAAGAGATCGTCAGAGCCCTTCTGTATCCAGACGGTGCTCCACCTCACCTTCCCCAACCAGATGCAGTAAGCCGGCTGCATGGGAGGCATTTTCCTTATGTCCTCCCGAGTACCCCTACCCAACGAGCCCCCCAAAAAAGATGTCGTGTCTGCAGCAAGCGCGGATTTAGGCGTGACACCCGGTATTATTGTCCCTCCTGTCCTGACAATCCTGGTCTATGCATTGGTGAATGTTTTGAACGCTATCATACACTAGTGGAGTATTAGCGTAGGGTTCAGCACGGCACAGACTAGGCACACTAACACAGGGTCTCCCAAGATGCCATCGCATTTTGAGAGACCCAAACCTGGTACAGTTACAGTTAAAAGTTAAAGTTACTAAAAAAAGTGTTTAAAAAAAAAAAAAAATAAAAATACAAAAAAAATATAAAATAAAAACCAAAAATAGTTGTCGTTTTATTGTTCTCTCTCTCTATTCTCTCTCTATTGTTCTGCATTCTATACTGCAATGTTTTATTGTTATGTTTTTATCATGTTTGCTTTATAGGTATGCAATTTTTTTATACTTTGTTTTTTTATTGTTAACCACTTTTTTGTTTTCAGGTACGCCATTCAGCTGCAGAGCGGATTTATTTATCTTGACAGCAACAGCGTTTGCTCCCACGATATATAAAGCCGTGACTCCAGCGCTGTCGGAGGTGATTTCACCACCACAGTTACATACTTCAGCATATATGCCGAAGCGTGGGGGCAGCAGTGGGTGGAGGAGCAATTTGCTCCTGCCTTTTGCGGGAGGATGCCCCCATGCTTCGGCATATATATATTTTAGGTAGGCACAGGTTGCGTTAAATGTTTTATTTTTTACTATGTTTTTTTTTGTATTTGCTTTGCAGGTATGGTAAGTATTACTGTTATACTGTAATGTTACTTTGTTTTTTTGTTAACCATCATTTGCTTAGCAGGTACGCCATTCAGTTGCAGCACGGATTTATTTATCTTGACAGCAACAGCGTTTGCTCCCACGATATATAAAGCCGTGACTCCAGCGCTGTCGGAGGTGATTTCACCACCACAGTTACATACTTCAGCATATATGCCGAAGCGTGGGGGCAGCAGTGGGTGGAGGCGCAATTTGCTCCTGCCTTTTGCGGGAGGATGCCCCCATGCTTCGGCATATATATATTTTAGGTAGGCACAGGTTGCGTTAAATGTTTTATTTTTTACTATGTTTTTTTTTGTATTTGCTTTGCAGGTATGGTAAGTATTACTGTTATACTGTAATGTTACTTTGTTTTTTTGTTAACCATCATTTGCTTAGCAGGTACGCCATTCAGTTGCAGCGCGGATTTATTTATCTTGACAGCAACAGCGTTTGCTCCCACGATATATAAAGCCGTGACTCCAGCGCTGTTGGAGGTGATTTCACCACCACAGTTACATACTTCAGCATATATGCCAAAGCGTGGGGGCAGCAGTGGGTGGAGGAGCGATTTGCTCCTGCCTTTTGCGGGAGGATGCCCCCATGCTTCGGCATATATAAATGGTGCATGTATGCCCATCATTAGAAGTGGGCGGATGAAGGGAGGTATTCTAATGGTGGGCATACCCACCGATCAATATCTTTTTTTCGTTCAGCCCACAGGCTGCATGAAAAAAAAGTTTACAATACAAGGACCAGCAACGTACTGGTATGTTGCTGGACTTTGAGTGGTTATACCAGAATGATGCCTGCAGGTTTAGGTATCATCTTGGTATTATTCTTTTCAGCCAGCGGTCGGCTTTCATGTAAAAGCAATCCTAGCAGCTAATTAGCCTCTAGACTGCTTTTACAAGCAGTGGGAGGGATCCCCCCCCCCCACAGTCTTCCATGGTTTTCTCTGGCTCTCCTGGCCCAACAGGGAACCTGAGAATGCAGCCGGTGATTCGGCCAGCTGACCATAGAGCTGATCAGAGACCAGAACGGCTCCAAACATCTCTATGGCCTAAGAAACCGGAAGCTACGAGCATTTCATGACTTAGATTTCGCCGGATGTAAACAGCGCCATTGGGAAATTGGGAAAGCATTTTATCACACCGATCTTGGTGTGGTCAGATGCTTTGAGGGCAGAGGAGAGATCTAGGGTCTAATAGACCCCAATTTTTTCAAAAAAGAGTACCTGTCACTACCTATTGCTATCATAGGGGATATTTACATTCCCTGAGATAACAATAAAAATGATAAAAAAAGAAATAAAAATGAAAGGAACAGTTTAAAAATAAGAAAAAAAATTAAAAAATTAATAAAGAAAAAAAAAAAAAAAAAAAAGCACCCCTGTCCCCCCCTGCTCTCGCGCAAAGGCGAACGCAAGCGTCGGTCTGGCGTCAAATGTAAACAGCAATTACCCCATGCATGTGAGGTATCACCGCGAAGGTCAGATCGAGGGCAGTAATTTTAGCAGTAGACCTCCTCTGTAAATCTAAAGTGGTAACCTGTAAAGGCTTTTAAAGGCTTTTAAAAATGTATTTAGTTTGTCGCCACTGCACGTTTGTGCGCAAATTTAAAGCATGTCATGTTTGGTATCCATGTACTCGGCCTATGATCATCTTTTTTATCTCATCAAACATTTGGGCAATATAGTGTGTTTTAGTGCATTAAAATTTTAAAAAGTGTGTTTTTTCCCCAAAAAATGCGTTTGAAAAATCGCTGCGCAAATACTGTGTGAAAAAAAAAAATGAAACACCCACCATTTTAATCTGTAGGGCATTTGCTTTAAAAAAATATATAATGTTTGGGGGTTCAAAGTAATTTTCTTGCAAAAAAAAATAATTTTTTCATGTAAACAAAAAGTGTCAGAAAGGGCTTTGTCTTCAAGTGGTTAGAAGAGTGGGTGATGTGTGACATAAGATTCTAAATGTTGTGCATAAAATGCTAGGACAGTTCAAACCCCCCCCAAATGACCCCATTTTGGAAAGTAGACACCCCAAGCTATTTGCTGAGAGGCATGTCGAGTCCATGGAATATTTTATATTGTGACACAAGTTGCGGGAAAAAGACAATTTTTTTTTTTTTTTTTTTTGCACAAAGTTGTCACTAAATGATATATTGCTCAAACATGCCATGGGAATATGTGAAATTACACCCCAAAATGCATTCTGTTGCTTCTCCTGAGTACGGGGATACCACATGTGTGAGACTTTTTGGGAGCCTAGCGGCGTACGGGACCCTGAAAACCAAGCACCGCCTTCAGGCTTTCTAAGGGCGTAAATTTTTGATTTCACTCTTCACTGCCTATCACAGTTTCGGAGGCCATGGAATGCCCAGATGGCACAAACCCCCCCCAAATGACCCCATTTTGGAAAATAGACACCCAAAGCTATTTGCTGAGAGGTATAGTGAGTATTTTGCAGACCTCACTTTTTGTCACAAACTTTTGAAATTTGAAAAAAGAAAAAAAAAATATGTTTTTCTTGTCTTTCTTCATTTTCAAAAACAAATGAGAGCTGCAAAATACTCACCATGCCTCTCAGCAAATAGCTTGGGGTGTCTACTTTCCAAAATGGGGTCATTTGGGGGGGTTTTGTGCCATCTTGGCATTTTATGGCCTTCAAAACTGTGATAGGTAGTGAGGAGTGAAATCAAAAATTTATGCCCTTAGAAATCCTGAAGGCGGTGCTTGGTTTTCGGGGCTCCGTACGCGGCTAGGCTCCCAAAAAGTCCCACACATGTGGTATCCCCGTACTCAGGAGAAGCAGCAGAATGTATTTTGGGGTGTAATTCCACATATGCCCATGGCATGTTTGAGCAATATATCATTTTGTGACAACTTTGTGCAAAAAAAAAAAAAAAAAAAAAAAAGATTTTCACTTTCCCGCAACTTGTGTCAAAATATAAAATATTCCATGGACTCAACATGCCTCTCAGCAAATAGCTTGGGGTGTCTACTTTCCAAAATGGGGTCATTTGGGGGGGTTTTGTGCCATCTGGGCATTTTATGGCCTTCAAAAATGTGATAGGTAGTGAGGAGTGAAATCACAACTTTACGCCCTTAGAAATCCTGAAGGCGGTGCTGGGTTTTCGGGGCCCCGTACGCGGCTAGGCTCCCAAAAAGTCCCACACATGTGGTATCCCCGTAGTCAGGAGAATCAGCAGAATGTATTTTGGGGTGCAATTCCACATATGCCCATGGCCTGTGTGAGCAATATATCATTTAGTGACAACTTTGTGCAAAAAAAAAAAAAATTGTCACTTTCCTGCAACTTGTGTCAAAAAATAAAATATTCCATGGACTCAACATGCCTCTCAGCAAATAGCTTGGGGTGTCTACTTTCCAAAATGGGGTCATTTGGGGGGGTTTTGTGCCATCTTGGCATTTTATGGCCTTCAAAACTGTGATAGGTAGTGAGGAGTGAAATCAAAAATTTATGCCCTTAGAAATCCTGAAGGCGGTGCTTGGTTTTCGGGGCTCCGTACGCGGCTAGGCTCCCAAAAAGTCCCACACATGTGGTATCCCCGTACTCAGGAGAAGCAGCAGAATGTATTTTGGGGTGTAATTCCACATATGCCCATGGCATGTTTGAGCAATATATCATTTTGTGACAACTTTGTGCAAAAAAAAAAAAAAAAAAAATTGTCACTTTCCCGCAACTTGTGTCAAAATATAAAATATTCCATGGACTCAACATGCCTCTCAGCAAATAGCTTGGGGTGTCTACTTTCCAAAATGGGGTCATTTGGGGGGGTTTTGTTCCATCTGGGCATTTTGTGGCCTTCAAAAATGTGATAGGTAGTGAGGAGTGAAATCACAACTTTACGCCCTTAGAAATCCTGAAGGCGGTGCTGGGTTTTCGGGGCCCCGTACGCGGCTAGGCTCCCAAAAAGTCCCACACATGTGGTATCCCCGTACTCAGGAGAATCAGCAGAATGTATTTTGGGGTGCAATTCCACATATGCCCATGGCCTGTGTGAGCAATATATCATTTAGTGACAACTTTGTGCAAAAAAAAAAAAAATTGTCACATTCCCGCAACTTGTGTCAAAAAATAAAATATTCCATGGACTCAACATGCCTCTCAGCAAATAGCTTGGGGTGTCTACTTTCCAAAATGGGGTCATTTGGGGGGGTTTTGTGCCATCTTGGCATTTTATGGCCTTCAAAACTGTGATAGGTAGTGAGGAGTGAAATCAAAAATGTATGCCCTTTGAAATCCTGAAGGCGGTGCTTGGTTTTCGGGGCCCCGTACGCGGCTAGGCTCCCAAAAAGTCCCACACATGTGGTATCCCCGTACTCAGGAGAAGCAGCTAAATGTATTTTGGGGTGCAATTCCACATATGCGCATGGCCTGTGTGAGCAATATATCATTTAGTGACAACTTTTTGTAATTTTTTTTTTTTTTTTTGTCATTATTCAATCACTTGGGACAAAAAAAATAAATATTCAATGGGTTCAACATGCCTCTCAGCAATTTCCTTGGGGTGTCTACTTTCCAAAATGGGGTCATTTGGGGGGGTTTTGTACTGCCCTGCCATTTTAGCACCTCATGAAATGACATAGGCAGTCATAAAATAAAAGCTGTGTAAATTCCAGAAAATGTACCCTAGTTTGTAGACGCTATAACTTTTGCGCAAACCAATAAATATACGCTTATTGACATTTTTTTTACCAAAGACATGTGGCCGAATACATTTTGGCCTAAATGTATGACTAAAATTGAGTTTATTGGATTTTTTTTATAATAAAAAGTAGAAAATATCATTTTTTTTCAAAATTTTCGGTCTTTTTCCGTTTATAGCGCAAAAAATAAAAACGGCAGAGGTGATCAAATACCATCAAAAGAAAGCTCTATTTGTGGGAAGAAAAGGACGCAAATTTCGTTTGGGTACAGCATTGCATGACCGCGCAATTAGCAGTTAAAGCGACGCAGTGCCAAATTGTAAAAAGTGCTCTGGTCAGGAAGGGGGTAAATCCTTCCGGGGCTGAAGTGGTTAACAAGCAATACCGAGACCTGACCAAATTTGTGAAGGAGTTATAAGTCATTAGGGGTGGAAATGAGGGGGGAGGTTATTAAAAGAAGGATGTCATCCGCGAAGAGCACGCATTTATGTGTGGAGTGGCCTCATTTGACTCCGTGAATGTCTGCGTGATTCCTAATGGCAATGGCTAACATTTCTATTCCTATGGCAAAAAGGAGGGGGGAAAGTGGGCAGCCTTGTCTCTTTCCCTTGGTGATGGAAAAGGGGTCAGAGAGGTGTCCCTGAATTCTGATCTGGGCCTATGGGTGGGAGTAAAGGGCATCTAGGAGTGTGAGCCAAAGTCCCACTTTTCTAAGATATTAAAAAGGTAAGGCCATGTAACGGTATCAAAGGCCTTCTGGAGGTCAATGGATAAGAGAAAGCCTTCTTGTGCAGGATTGCCATCCCAGCCTGACTTCAGAAGGGAAATGATGTCTATAGCTCTCCTTATCTGGTCCGGTCCCTGCCTCCCCGGTATGAAGCCTACCTGGTCTTTATGTACATAGGACCCTATGAAGGAGCCTAATCTGTTGGATAGAATTTTTGTCATTATTTTCAAGTCATTATTAATTAATGATATAGGTCTGTAATTACACACTAAGCTCTGATCCTTACCAGGTTTGGGGATGACCGTAATGTAAGCTAAATTTGCTGTTGAGTCGAAGGCAGAGTCTTTGCTAAGGGAATTGAAAAACCGGACCAGATAAGGGGTCAGTACCTCAGAAAAAGTCTTGTAGTACTGTGTCGAAAAGCCATCAGGGCCTGGGGCTGAGCCTCTTTTTAGCTCTTTTATAGCCTCCCTAACTTCTTCTTCAGAAATGGTGTCTTCCATAATAGAGCGATGATGATCAGAGATTTTGGGAAGGGGGATGTTATCAAGGAAATGGGATAGGTGGTGTCGGTATTTGGCCCAGAATATAGGTTTGAGTAGAATGAATGGAACGCTTCAGGGATTTGTTTGGGGTTTTGGGTCAGGGTACCTGATAAGGATTTAATTTTGGGCATTGTGTGGGCTCTGTATTTAGGTGAGAGCTTTGCTGCAAGCTGGTGGCCAAATTTGTCTGATTGGAGATAAGATCTCCCGCTCACCCATCTCAAGTGTTTCTCTGCGCTAGAAGCGAGATCCGTGTCTAGAGCAATCTTAGCAGCATCTAAGAGGGCCAGGGAAGTGGGCGAGGGATTGTTTTTATGTTTCTTGCTTAGGGATTGAAAGTTTTTCTCTAGATTGACTATGTCCATTTGCTTCTCGCGTTTGAGGCGTGATGCTAGCTGAATAAGATTTCCCCTTACAACCACTTTATGTGCGCCCCATAATGAGCTTGGGGAGATGTCTAGGGTGTTGTTTAAGCGGAAATATTCCTTTAAGTCTCTTTCGATCATGGTGCAGTGTAAAGGATTGGTGAGGAGAGTTTCATTAAGGTGCCATTGAGGGGGCCTCGCTTGATTTAAGAAACCAGTGAATTTAATTGAAACTAATGAGTGATCTGACCAGGGGACTTCGCATATAGAGGCCTGAGAAGCTAAGTAGATATCTGAGGTATTTAGGAAAATATGGTCTATGCAAGCATAAGTCCTATGAGGAGCAGAAAAGTGGGTATAATCTGTGGCTGAAGGGTGTAGTTCCCTCCAAGAGTCTATCATGCCTAATGAGTGAAAGAGCCTAGCTATCCGAAGGCTCTGTTTGGGGGGTCATTTGAGTTGCGTTTTGTACCGTGTGGATTTATCTAATGGATGATCAAAAGCTACGTTGGAGTCGCCACCCATGATCACCTTACCTTTAAGATGGGGGAGAGGAAGGTTAATATGGAAGAAAAAAAGGAAGCTTGGACTTTATTAGGGGCATAATACGAGATGAGGGAGAATAGTGTCCCATTTACATAACCTTTGACTAGGATGTACCTTCCTTCTCTGTCCTTGATAGTTTGGGAAAGAGTGAACGGGGTGCGTTTGGAAATGAGGATGGCAACCCCTCTCTTTTTGTCATCTGCATTTCCAAGAAAAAATGTAGGGTAACTACGGTGCAAGAAGAAAGGGTCAAAGCTCTTAGGGAAGTGGGTCTCCTGGATTAAGATAATGTCTAGCCCCCTAGAGTGGTAGTTATGGAAGACCTTACGTCTTTTGATTGGGGAATTTAGACCCTGAGTGTTATGGGATGCTATTTTGAGAGACGTCTGTTTGGGGGTGTTATCAGCCATGGACACAAGGGGATGAAAGCGAGTGGGTGTAAAGATTTCTTACCCGGTCTGTTCGAGCGGGTTCAACCAGCTGGGTGGAATCGAGCATGCCTGGGATCTGAGAAAGCCTGATTCGGTAAGCTCTCCTTGAAGGCACCTGGAGGAGGGGAGAAAGAAAATCAGAGGAAGTAAGGGAAGACCAGGAAGGAAAAAGAGAAAAGAAGAGAATGAGAGAGGATAAGTCTAGCATATGAAATATCCTGGACTCTCCAATAGCAGAGTTGGGGGGCCAAGACCTGCTCCGAAGCCCTAAAAATTTGTAGGGTACGGATAGAGGGCAACCCAAAATTGGGTTGCAGACCTGGTGTCACCGCGGTAAGGAAACTCCTCAAGGTCACAGCAGGTGGAGAGGCAAGCAGCCCCACTCTGGCCGCAGGGCACCTTAGTAAATTTAGTCAGGGGATGATCCCCGTAAGAGATAAACATATGTTATTCAGGAGATATCCTCAAAACATGTGAGAAAAAAAAAAGGGTGTATATTCTAAACTGAGACAAAAACATTTAAAAAAGAAAAGAGCAAAAAACGTTAAGCAAGCATTTAAATCAGCCTTTTGAGCACAGTACCAGGGGTAAAGATGGGGGGAAGGGGTAGGGGAGAGGAGAGAAAAGGTTAGGGGGGAAGGGGAGGGGAGAAGAAGGTAAGGGGTAGGGGTGGATAGGTAAAGAAATCCTGGGTTGAGGACTGTACCAGTCCTTAAAGTCCAAGTCCACGACATGACTGAGTAACTGCAGTTTTCGGGGAATAGAGGGGAGAGTAGGAAAGTGGGTCTTGGGAGAGAGAAAATATCAATAACCAGCAAGTCCCATGAAGGACTAAGAGGGTGTGGGAGTAGCCATTACACTATCCAGGGATCCGGATAGGATGGAAAAATTTGAATCAGACCCCTAAGGGTTCGGTTGGACCAGGTGTTCATCTTGGGGGGATAGAGTCACGGTGTCTCTTAGATTGCTGTTTCACCCACAGTGGAGTGAGGGGGCTATTCGGAGGAGGTCTCTTGGATGAGCTTTCTGCTTGGTGCGGAGAAAGTCCCTGCGAAATTAATCAAGGTTGAAGAAGAATACATTCCCTATTTTGAAAGTTCATAAAGCTGTAGGATTTATCTTTGTACTGGAATTGCAGGCGGAAGGGAAAGCCCCATCTGTACTTTATCATCTTCTGGGTGAGGATGTCAAGCAGAGGTCTTAGGGATCTCCTTTTCTGGATTGTGGCGGTTCCAGCACTCTATGGGCCCTGTCTAATTCAACTATGTATAGGGATGGGGAGAAGGGTGGGGATGAGGGCAAATACTGGGTATCCAATTGATCAGTCTAATGGCTGGTCAGCCTCTGGTAACACACCGAAATCGGTGTTGTTGCTATGAACTATAAACAGTATGCTATAATCGGGGCTGGTTCTGGGGAAGGGTGGGGAGGGATTCTTGATATAGAGTATCAAGTGGGACAGTAGTTTCGTTAGCAATGAGTGACCAGAGGTATGTACATTAAAAATACAATTTATTAAATGCTATAAAATCCACAATTGGCAAAGGAGGCAAAACATAGGTTACATCTAACAGTGTGAAAAAAAAAAAAAAAATTGCAAAAAAGAAAAACAATAAAGTGACTAAGGTATTGCTGTACCTTAGATAACATACATGACAAACACACATACAATACGACACCGACACTGTCCGGACTCGTATATTGTTCGGCAGCTAGTGGGTCAAATTAGAGATGGTCAAGCACAATGGCTTGGTTGAAGTGATGGGCATCAATATTAAATGACAATGCTGCCGAAGAGTATACATAAGAGGGGGGCAGGAAGGGAAGGGGGAGGGGAACTCAAGGGTGGCCAGGCGGAGAGGGTTGCCTGTTGGCCGGCCGACAGGGATGGACGATCAGCATGGATAGATGGTCTGGCTGTTCCTGCAGGCGCAAGATGGTGCTAATTAGCATAAGCTGACACATCAAGTGTGTATAGCAGAGTGCGCTGTGTGGAAAGACTGTTCCTGTGGTAGTAACTTGGAATTGTCCATATAGCGTGGGTTAACACAGGTTTACAGATAAGTCCTATTGGCTGGGTTCTAATCAGCTGCTTTAAAATTGAAATGTAAGTACTGTATGAAGACCAATCATGCAAGTGGCAGTCGCAAATTACTATGCATACGTTTAAACAGTGGCTTGGTTAATGGCGTTCATACATTACCAGCCCGATTGGTTGAGAGAGGAGGAACTCAAACACTCTGCAATGGAAGTCCTTTTAGGTACTGAGTGGAGTCTCACAGATTCATATGGGCGACAGTATATCCTCTGCTGATAAGGGGAATCGGATGTAGTGTGGTAAGTCAAGAGTCTATACGACGTCTGTCCTCTGTCCAGTCTGGCAGGCATCCATGGTCCGTGTTTGCTGACACCCAGCTGACACCCAGCTGGTGATCACAGCTGTTCCGCTCCTCCAGCACGGTCCGCCCGATGGGACGTGACGGCGTCGTGATGACGTCAACGCGTTTCGCTGTACTCGTTAGCGTAGCTTCTTCCTGGACGTTTGATTGGTAGGGCCGGCACACTGGTTATATTGTGTGCTGTGGCGGCCGTACATCCAATCAGCTGTGTGGTTTAAATAATGGAATTTATTCTTAGCCATAGACAGACTTAGGACTAACGGCCGCCTGTTATTAGCGCTGATCTTCAAAAGGTTTCAAAATGTAGCCAGAGCTTAATCCGCTCATTGAACATTTACTACTATATTGAACACCTTAGTAGATTATTTTCGGCAGTCCGTTATGTGCGTGAGGGTGAAGGGGGGTACAATACAGGAGATGTAAGACTGCTATAAATTATAAGCAGGGGGAAAAAAGAGAGGAAAGGGGGGGGGGGGAAAGAGAGGAGAGGAGGGAAACATATGCAGTTACATATAGACTAACGTGACATGGAACAGATAAGGGGCAATAGGGAGCTCAGGGTCAAATCGTAGGAGATTGAAATCGTATAGGCTTTCAGTATATCCGTATATTCTGCATTGGTAAAAATCGCAGACGATTTCGGCAGATAAAAGTCTCTAGTGACTTGGATGAAATCACTATATTTTGCATCGATAAAAATCCCATACTATTTCGCCAGGTGGAGGTCTTCTAGTGACTTAGATGAAATCACTTAGCTCATAGGTGGTAATTAGTGTTCTAAAAAGGGCTGTAAATTGAGTTCAGTATTGAGGCCCAACGGGGCAAGGGCCTTCAAACAGTACACCCAGCGCTTTTCTTTTTGCAGTAGTACTCTGTCAAAGTCGCCTCGTCGACTTGACAGCTTAAGTACATAGATGCCTTTCACCTGCATACCTTTAGTATTTCTATCATGTTTTAATGCGAAATGTTTCGCTAAGGGTTTTTCCGGAATTTTTTCTTTGTCTTTAATCTCCCTCAGATGCTCGCCAATGCGAACTCTGAGGGGTCTCTTTGTCTTCCCCACGTATATTTTCGGACAAGGGCAGGTTATCATATAGACCACCCTAGGAGTGGAGCAGTTGATCAGGTCTCTTATTTGGTAGTTTTTTTGTCCTAGGGAGTCAGAGAAAGTGGCTGTTCTATGGACAAATGGGCAGATCTGACATTTATTGCAGGGGAACATCCCCTTGCTACGGGGATAGTTTGTTAGCCAGTTAGAATCTGGTGTTTTTATAAATTCAGATTTGACCAGTAAGTCCCCCAGATTTTTGGCCCTACGGGCCACTAGTTTTGGTGAGGTGCCAACTATTTTGAGTAAAGTTGGTGAATTGGTAAGGACACCCCAGTGTTTTTCCAGTATGGAACGGACCTCCGTCCACTGGGGGCCAAAGGTGGTAATTATTCTGGTTTGATCATTTACTGTCTGTTTGAATACATTTGAGTCGGGTGTACGCAATGTAAGTAAACTGTCGCGGTCCCTGGCAGCTGCCTTCTGTCTCGCCTTTCTGATTTGTCTATGCGAGTAGCCGCGTTCGCGGAATCTCGCATAGAGTTCCAATGATTCCCTCCTGTAGTCACTGTTTTTAGAGCAATTTCTTTTTATTCTTAGAAATTGCCCTATTGGAATGCCATTTTTAAGCCAGTGCGGATTCAAGCCTGTGTTCCAGGATGTCTGGGATAATATCCTTGATTAAAGATTTAACGGTGTCGTGTATGTCGATGTTAGATTCGGGAATTCCCCGGACACGGAAGTTATACCGCCTGCTCCTATTCTCTAAATCGGCTAATTTAGAGAGTGCTGTTTCAAGTTGTTCTTGCAGGGACTGGATGCATGAGGTTTTCTGATTTGTGCGAGCTGCAGAATCATCTACTGCCAGTTCAATTGCATCCATTCTGGCCCCCAGGCTCTGAAGGTCTGCTTTGATTGAAGATGTAATTTGTGCTGCATTTTGTGCTAATCCAGCAGCCAGCATATCAGAGAAGCTGCTTAATAGCTGAGCCATATCTGGGGGGGTAGTTGGGAAGCATGGGTGAGGCCTGTAAAGAGTCAGTCAGGCTGCTTGGGGTGTTAATCACGGAAAAATAAGGGTTGCCGGTCTGTATTCTGCACGGAAGTGAAGCAGTAGAGGCTGGGGATGCCAGGAAGCCTTGGATTCCCTGGGTATTTCTCACTGTTGTTGGAGAAGGCAGGGAAGGTGGTGGAGGGTCTGCTATACTGTGCATAGCTTCTGTGTCTCCGCATGGAGGAGCTGTGGCCGCCATCTTGGAAGGCTCAGGGATGTCCAGGCTGAAGTTCAGCTGGCGATTCACGTCCTTTTTGGGGTGACCTAAAGACATCCAGGCGGATGCCAGCACTATCCGGGGATCGGTGAGGGTCTTCCCAAGGGGATCTGCTGAAAGAAGCTGGCGTTAGGTGCGCTGGAGGGCCGGAGCGGTGCGGAGCTCCCGGCTAGCGTGGCGCTCTGGAAGTCCCGCGCAAGCACACTCCAGTACTGCACTGCTTTAACTGGTAATTGCGCGGTCATGCAATGTTGTACTCAAACAAAATTTGGGTCCTTTTTTTCCACAAATAGAGCTTTCTTTTGATTGTATTTGATTGCCTCTGTGATTTTTATTTTTTGCGATATAAAAACGGAAAAAGACCGAGAATTTTGAAAAAAATTATTTTCTACTTTTTGATATAAGAAAAATCCAATAAACTCAATTTTAGTCATACATTTAGGCCAAAATGTATTCAGCCACATGTCTTTGGTAAACAAAATGTCAATAAGCATATATTTATTGGTTTGCACAAAAGTAATAGCGTCTACAAACTAGGGTACATTTTCTGGAATTTACACAGCTTTTAGTTTATGACTGCCTATCTCAATTCTTGAGGTGCTAAAATGGCAGGGCAATACAAACCCCCCCCCAGGACACCAGGTGGTGAAATCTCGTCTGAGCCTGCCATGATTATGGAAACATCCTCTGAGTTTTACAGGGATCTGTATAAGTCATGGCAGGGGTCAGATCGGGGAGAAATGGATAGGTTTTTGGGGAGTGTTGAACTGCCTGCTCTTTCGGAGAGTGACAGGTATAAGCTGGATTCTCCAATAGCTTTGGAGGAGTTGCAACAAGCAGTAGCTGGTATGTCTAATCAAAAATCCCCTAGTCCAGACGGGTTACCATTCGAGACCTACAAATATTTTGGGAAGGTGTTACTCCCAGAGCTTCTAAAAACATTGAATTGGGCAGCTGAAAAGGGATGTCTGCCCTCCTCGATGTCAGAAGCTACCATTGTAGTAATACAGAAAGAAGGGAAAGACCCACTTGAAGCATCCTCTTACAGACCAGTACCATTATTGTGTTCTGACGTTAAAATTGTGGCAAGGGTGTTGGCAACCAGACTGAATAAATGCATTTCAAAACTTATACACCTGGATCAGTCGGGGTTTATCCCTAACAGGTCTACCAGTATAAATATCAGAAGGGTATATATGAACCTCCAGGCCCCGACAGAGAATATGGGCTCGAGGGCCATCCTGTCCTTGGACACAGCCAAGGCCTTTGACAGCCTTGAGTGGGGGTATCTCTGGTAGGTACTGGAGAGGTTCGGATGTGGCCCCACATTTATAGGATGGTTGATAACATTATATTATCACCCAAGTGTTAAATTAAAAATCAACAATGAATATTCAGAAAGGTTTCCGCTTGAGAGAGGGACGAGGCAGGGGTGCCCTTTATCACCCCTGTTGTTCGCCCTGGCCATGGAGCCACTAGCAGGTGTGGTAAGATCATCAACTGGATTGCAGGGATTTCAAAGGAAAAGGATAGCACTATATGCAGATGATGTTTTATTTTTTTTGGGAGATACTGAGTCTTCATTAGATAAAGTAATGCATATAGTGGAGGAGTTTGGCAGGTTTTCGGGCCTAGCTATTAACTGGGAGAAGTCATCGCTTCTACCGGTCGATCCGCTTATTAAATCCAACTCAAGGGGAATAACCCAGTTAAGAGTAACAGAGAAAGTGAAATATCTTGGTATAGTGCTGTCAAACAATCCTAATCAGTATATCAGCTGCAATCTAGTCCCACTTCCATTGAAATTTAAAAGGAAATGTGATATTTGGAATAGACTCCCTTTGTCAGTGGCAGGGCGCATTAACCTGGTTAAAATGATCTGGATGCCACAGTTGCTTTACGTGCTTCATAATTCGCCAGTTTGGATTGGGGAAAAATGGTTCCAAAAAATACAGACCCTTTTTAGGGAGTTAATATGGAAAAAAGGCCAGGCCAGAATTAGCTTGCAAACGCTGCAGCGACCTACAAATGAAGGGGGAATGGCTGTCCCCCATCCGTATAGCTACTGCTTGGCAGCTCAACTGCAGCAAATGGGGGGATGTGCTACCCCGGAAGGGGGGAATGTCAGTGGCAAAATGATGTTACAGGGGAATCCACACAAATCATTAGTGGAAGCATTAGAGGCAGACTCTCTACAAGGGGACAGTCCAACACTTAAGATGGTCACTAAAATCTGGCAGTCAGGTAAGAGAATCATGGGGTACAGAAGAGTTACAGAATATTTGCCCATTTGGTACAATGAACATTTGCATGAGTTATTGACTATAGGGAAGATCAAGGAATGGGAAAGGCACGGAATAAGCCGGTTGATCCAATTGTATGAGGGAAACATCTTAAAATCGTTTGCAGAGTTGAGACATGAGTACGGGATATCAAATAAAACATTCTATAGTTATTTACAGATCAGACACGCTTTGGGCAATCAGTTTAGTAACCATCCACTAGAATGGAGTAAGATTGCTCTTCTCCAAAAAATAATTAAGGCAGATATCACCAAAGGTCTTATATCAGAGATATACGCACAAATAACGGGCAGAATTAATACCCAAGTAGGGTCCTCTAAGAATAAAGAAAGATGGCAAGAGGATGTAGGAGTAATAACTGTGGAGCCATAGAAGAGGATCTTGGAATTTGGACCGTTGGTGTCGGTTTCTCCCTCACGAAAAGCATCACACTTGCTCTTGTTGCACAGAGCTTATTATACCCCCAAGAAACTGTATATGTTCGGCCGTAGACCTGACAACAAGTGTCCTAGATGCCGAGAGATGGGGGACCTCATACACATGGTTTGGAGATGTTCAAAACTGTTCCGATATTGGATGGAGATATTAAAAATTATTAATGCTACGTCTAGGGTTACATTAGAATTAGAACCTAGAGTATGCGTTTTGGGTCGCATCGAAGAAGACATAGGGACAGCAGGTACTATAACAGTGATTGCGAGATCAAGCAAGGAAATTAATCATACAATCCTGGCAATCAATGAAGCCCCCGACCCCTGAAGAGTGGGTTATGACCATAAATATGTTAGTGTGGAAGGTAAAAGCAACTTTCCCTAGACGTGGTAATTATAGTAAGTTTGTTAAGATGTGGAAAACGTGGCTGCAAAGGATGGAACGCCCCTTGTGAGCGTCGGGTTAAGGGCCTTACCCAATGCTATCTTAAGGATGGGCAGTGATAAGGAAAAAGCACGTATTCAACAAAGGATGTACACCAGGGAATAACATGTACATCGTTAACTGGTATCCTCCATGGGAAAGGTAGGGGTGGGGGAGTGGGGTTAGAGGGTTGATAATAAAGTAGATAAAATAGTAAGCAATAATAATTAAGTGATACCTTTTTTTTTTAATGTATTGTTTAATCGTATGTTTTTAAACTTGTGAAAACAATAAAAATTATTTAAATAATAAAAAAAGAAATAAATTAACAGACACTTTTTTGTACCAGCGTCTGGCCTTACGGGCAACTAGGTATGGCGCCAACAACTGGTTGTTGAGGTCCACCCCTCCCATATTTTGGTTATGTTCGTGGACACAGAAGGGTTTCTCCACAACACCAGTCGCTGTAGGAATTTGGACCATCGTGTCTGTATGCAGGCAGGTAAGAACGAAAACATTCTCATTATCCCTCTATTTCATTATTACACTTGAAGCAGGCTCTCTCCCCCAGCCTAAGACGGTTGTCTACAAGCCGCTGGGGAAAGCCCCGGCGATTAGGTCACACGGTGCCACATGCTCCAATCTAATGATCAAACAAGTGACTAAAAAGTGGCACGCTCGTGTAATAATTGTCCCCATACAAATGGTACCCCTTTCCGAATAAGGGTGACACGAATCCCACACAATCTTGCCAGCGCTCCCTATGTAATCTGGGCAGTTCTCCGGCTCTACGTGGCTATCTTTTCCCTTGTAAACCATAAAACTACATGTATAGCCTGTGGCCCTGTCACAGAGCTTATACATATTGAACCCGTATCTGGCACGCTTGCTAGGAAGATAATGTTTGAAAGACAAGCGGCCAGAAAACTTAATCAGGGACTCATCAACGCAGACAACTTGATGGGGAGTAAACAAGTCTGCAAAACGTTGGTTGAAGTGGTTTACAAGGGGCCGAATTTTGTAGAGCCGATTGTATCCAGGGTCTCCACGAGGATGACAGAGTTCATTGTTGTTGAAATGCATGAACCGCAAGATCTGCTCATATTGTGCCCTGGTCATGGAGGCAGAGAACAGGGACATATGGAAAATTGGGTCAGTGGACCAGTATGACTGCAACGTATTCATTTTAACTATGCCGAGGGATAGGCCCAAAAAGGTCTTAAATTCGGAAACCGTAATTGGTTTCCAATCTCTGGCAAGGGAGGACTGGGGATTAGCGGCGATGTATTGACCAGCAATACACAATTTTGGTCCACAATAGATTTATAGAGATCTTCGGTAAAAAACAGTGAATAAAAATCCAGTGACGTAAAATCAACTGTTTCCACCTGAATGCCGGGTTGGCCAGTGAATGGGGGAAGTACGGGTGCTGCAGAAGTGGTGGGTTCCCAATTAGGATTGGCGAATGCAGCAGGAAGGGCACTATGGGCTTGATGGGCCTGTCTTTGTCTTCTTGGTGGCAGCGGGACACTACTTGTGCTTGCCACCTCACCAGCTTGAACTGCACTTATGGGACTCGTCACGTCACCATGTGTTACTGCAGTGCTGGTTTGACTATGACCAGGGTGTACTAGGCCGCTGGTGTTGCCAGTTCACCAGAAGGATGAGCAGCACTAGTACTTCTCTGCTCCATATGAGAGCCCTGCGGTTCTTGCACCTCAACAGCAGAAGAAGATCAGGGGGCTGGGGGCTGGTATGCCTGACCTTGGCAGGGACCACAACTCCGTCGTCAGAGCTATCTGTCATGGAGCCTCTGTCGTCTACAGGATCGTATTCTGAGCTTGAATCTAACAGATGAGTGACTTCGTCTTCACTATCTGTCATGCTCAGAAACGTGTAGGCCTCTTCACTAGTGTACCTTCGATTTGCCATTTTGTGCTCTAAATTTACTGGTACTCTAGTGAGACTCACAGGTAAAAAAGCTCCTGACTGTTAGCGACTGATTCAAATGCTACCAAAAAAACTGTTAGCGATCGAAGGGATCAGGCCTGACTCTGTGAACGCTGCAGTTATGTGTGTTGTGTTTTGTAAGTGACAGTGATCGATTGATACTGCACTTGGGTGGGCTGGGCTGGGCGGAGGGGCAAAACGCAGGTGCTAGCAGGTATCTGGGCTGATCTTTGGGAACCCTAAACTGCTAGGGACGCTAGTATAGATCTGATCAGATATTGATCCGTTCAGATACTATACCACTAAGGGAGGTGTATGCTGCATGCGTGGGTGTTAGCGGTACTGGCACTAATCTGACACTGCCTGGGGCGACGCAGACCCTATCTGACCCTAAAACCTAACTGATATCACCCGCCGGGGTTATTGGGTAATAAACGGCTGCCATAAAAAACAAACTAACCAGCGTCACCCGTAACACTTATACGGTGATCACTGGTGAAAGGGTTAACTAGGGGGAAATCAGGGGGTTAAAACCTTTATTAGGAAGTATATGGGGGTACCTGACGCTATAAAACGCTGACAGTGAACCTAAATACTTACCTGGCTAAATAGCGTCACCTGTGACACTAATATGGCGATCAGAAAAAAGATTGCTTAGTGACACTGGCGACAGGGGTTAACTGGGGGGTGATCAAGGGGTTAAACCTTTATTGGGGGGGTTAGGGGGGTACCCTAGACCTAAAGGGGTCTACCACTAACTGCCCTACCACTTATAACAGTCACAAATGACACCAATGCAGTAATCAGTAAAAAAATGACAGTACAGCACAATTACAGTACAGTTCAATACAGAAGGGACAGGAGGGCCCTGCTCGTAGAGCTTACATTCTAAAGGGAGGGGGTGGTGGTACAAAAGGTAATAGATGCGGGGAATGATTTGATGGGGTTGTTAGGTGGGTGTGGGATAGGCTTCCCTGGATAAGTGAGTTTTCTTGGATCTCCTAAAGTTGGACAGGTTAGGGGCTGATCGGATATATCGGGGCAGGGAATTCCAGAGGATGTGAGAGGCTCTGGAGAAGACGAGCATGAGAGGAGGTAACAAGGGAGCTAGAGAGCAGGAGGTCCAGGGAGGAGGGGACGATTAGGGCGATATCTGCAGATGAGGTTGGTTCTATACTATTCTGTTATTTTCTATTCTATTCTTTTCTATTCTATTCAAATTCAAAGTGATTCTATTTGAATTTTGGCAAATGGTTATGTTCTATTCTATTCTGTGCTATTGTTTTTTTAATTATATTCTTTTCTTTTTCAATTTCAGAAGATGGTTATTCTATTTTATTCTATTCTTTTTTTATTCTATTCTATTCGTTTCTATTCTATTTTTTTTCTATTCGATTTTGTTCTGTTTTAATTCTATTCTATTATTAAATTTTCTGTTATATTCGAGAGAGGATCAGCTGCTTGACGTCACTTCTGGGTACAGGGTCAGCGGTAGATTTGTCACCTCCTCCCATAGTACATTTCAATCCTATCCTAATAGATGATCCACCTCCTCTTTTTTTAGTGGTCACCCCCCTAGCCTGCCCCAAAAGAAAACCCACGAAGAGGCAGGAGAGGGGGAAGATGTAGACACAAAAAGGAGAGAGAAAATATGCAGAATATAAAGATCTTTAATCTTTCTGATCATGTTCTGTCTATACCCGAGCAGTCACTGTTGGCACACAGCCTTACCTTCGCCCCAACAGCATCTCCCAATCTATTTACTCTTTTCCTTGATCTGAATAGATCTATTAGAAATATTACCAAACGTTAATATAATATTCAAGCTGTGAACGCAGTAATGATTTAGACAGCGATACCAGCACTTCAGGGCCCAGTATGGCAATAGAGGACTCATCTGACCTTGGGCTATCAGAATTAAGGGCCTTAGATCATTCAGAGAACCTATGTACTGAGGATCCTGATGACTACGCCAAAATAGTATCCACGTCTCCACCCATTCAGCACACAAAATTTGGACCTAAATCCATATTCTATCCCACATTCCAAAGGCCCTTATGTCCAAAGCTTTTATCAGATAGTCTATGCCAATATTCTTCATATGTGTCAACAGTCCACCATACACACACACACACATTTATCATCAAATTTGACTGCTGCCGAATGCACAGCCTTAAAACAGCTCACTGATAATTGACAACTTATTATCAGGTTAGCAGATAAAGGGGGAGGGATTGTAGTTCAAAAATCGCTCATACTGACAGTCAGAATCAGCCAGGCTTTTATCTGATAATTTAACATACCGTAAACTTCCTGGAGATCCATTACCCAAGTTTTCTATTGAAGTTCATGAATTTGTTAATAGAGCCGCAGAGGAGAGTATTGTCACAGCATCTGAGGCTGTATTTCTCAAACATGATTTTTATAAAGAGGCCCCATTTCTATCACCTCCCCGAGATCCATAAAGACCCAGTTCATCCCCCTGGTAGACCTATAGTTGCAGCTATGGAAAGTGTTACGAGCTATTTTTCCATATACGGTACATTGACCACTTCTTGCAACCTATAGAACAAAATCCCCCTTCATATATTAAAGACAGTATTCACCTACTCAATATGCTACAATATTACTCTTGGGAACCCACGTATCGTTGGCTCTCATTAGATGTAGTCTCCCTGTATACCTCTATTCCACACAACATTGGACTACGGGCCGTACAGTATTTTCTTAACGAGGATCCACTATTCAATCCACGTCAGATACACTTTCTGTTGGAGACCTTGGAATACTGTCTCACACATAATTACTTTGAATCCAATAGTGACTTCTATATTCAGACCCAAGGCACAGCTATGGGGGCAAATTTTGCCCCAGCTATGCAAACCTTACTATGGGTTATTGGGAACATCACCATATACGACAGAATAACCCATATGCATCTCATTTAGTTTTTACGGACATTACATTGATGACGTGGTCATCATTTGGGACGGTCCAGAAGTCTCTACAGCATTGCAACACTAACACTATGGGTCTATCATTCACCTTGGTATCTGATAGTAATAAGCTTGCCTTCTTGGATCTGGAACTATTCCATCATAATAACACCATCTGCGCATAGAACTACATCAAACTCACTTCAGGCAACTCTTATTTACATTTTAAGAGTTGTCATCATCCGTTAAGGGTAAACAACATTCCCAGAAGTCAATTTTGTCATCTCAAACACAACTGCACACGAGTACAGGACTACAACAATCAAGGTCACCTACTTAACCACTTGCCGCGTGCCCTATTACAAAAGGACGGCGGCAAAGTGGTTTGAAAATCCTGACTGGACGTCATATGATGTTCTTCAGGATGCACAGCTATTGCGCGCTCCCGGGGGAGTGCACCACGGCGATCGTGGATGACGCTTGTCCCTCGGACACAGTGAGAGCTCAGCCATGTGATTGGCTGTGTCCAATAACAGCCGGTCACATGTCAAAACAAAATCGGGCTTGCGCGTAAAGGCGCCGCCGGGGGGCGCGCAGCGCGCTGATCGGAGATGGCGAGTGTCCCTTGGACATAGCCCCAATGAAATGGCTCATTACCCACGTGATCGGCTGTGTCCAATCACATCCGGTCACAAGTATAAACATTGTGGCGGTTTCCAGGGATCTCTCCTTCTCTCTCCTCACACACCGATCGTGCGAGGGGAGAGAAGGAGAGATCTGATCAGTGAGTGAAACACCTTTTTTTTTACACATATACTGTCTGCACAACATGCACCCCCCACCAATAAAGAGATCCTGTCACAGCCCATCAGAACCTGTCACAGCCCATCAGGATCTGTCACAGCCCATCAGGATCTGTCATAGCCCATCAGAACCTGTCACAGTCCATCAGAACCTGTCACAGCCCATCAGAACCACCAATCGGTACCGCCATCAGCACCGCCATTGGTACCATCTGGATCTGACAGCCCATCTGTCACACAGGCCACCATCAGTACCACTAACGGTACCGCTATTAGTACTGCCATCAGTACCGCCATTGGTACCATCTGGATCTGACAGCCCATCTGTCACACAGGCCCGCCATCACTACCGTTGCACAGTCCCGCCATAAGTACCATCACACAGGCCATCAGTAACCTGTCACTACCATCACACAAGCCCACCATCAGTGAGCTGTCAGTAGCACTACCAGTTCCGTCACACAGGCCCGCCAAAAGTACCACCATCATGTCCCAAAGAGTTTACACAGCTGAGGAAGCATATAACAGGCTTACCATGTCGGATGATGAGAGCAGCGGGGAGCTCTCATTATCCGATTCTGGTTCGGAATACGAGCCAGTGGAGCGTAGTGGATCGGAGTCCGAGTCAGTGGAGGAAACCGCCCCTCCTAAAAGAGTAAGGAAATCAGGACCTAGATCAGAAAACCTGCCTACCACCAGCAGCGCCAGCCCCCAGGAAGAGGAGCCCAGTACAAGTACTGGAATTGCACATCCAGCCCAAAGAAACCGGCCCAGTCCTACCTTCCCGATGCCCTGGCAAACCCCTTATGGTTGCCTGCCAACTCAGGATCCGCTTCAATCCCCCCTTTCACTGCACAGGCAGGTGTGCAGCCCAACACTTCAAATTTTTCATGTTTGGACTATTCCTATTTGTTTTTCCCGGAAAATTTGTTGCAGTACATGGTGGACCAAACAAATCTCTATGCAGAGCAATTTATTGCTGCCAACCCCAGTTCGTCCTACGCCCGTATGTTCCATTGGCGATGTCTCACACTAGACGAATCCAAATTGTTCTTGGGCCTTACTTTTAATATGGGGCTTACAAAGAAAAACGAACTGCATGCCTACTGGTTCACCCATCCCATCCACCACATGCCCATATATTCTTCTGTTATGTCCAGGACATGGTACAATATGATTATGCGTGTCCTACATTTCAATGACAGTTTGCAGTGCCCTCCCCAAGATCATCCCAACCACGATAAATTATATAAGCTTCGCCCCCTAATAAATTCTTTTACCAAACGATTTTCTGAAGTCTTTATCCCTGACCAAAATATTTGTGTAGACGAATCCCTTATCCACTTTACTGGCCAGCTGAATATCAAGAAGTATATCCCAAGTAAGAGAGCCAGGTATGGGGTGAAATTGAATAAATTATGTGACCAAGCCACTGGATACATGTACTCATTTCATATTTATGAGGGCAAAGACTCCCTGTCCCTAGAAGAGATACAAGTTATTATTTTCCCCAATGTCCCTCCCAACCTGACCTGTGTATTGGTGATTGCTTCAAAAATTATCACACATCCATCAGATATTAGTTCCCCTTATTAGTAACAGACTGCCATTTCCCCATTTCAGTTACCTGTGTGCATCATTTGCCTGCCACCATATTTCTACCTTCCATGTTAACTGACCCTGGCCTGTTTACCAACAATGTCTTTGCCTGCCGTTTTAACCACGTTTCTGACTTCCACGTGCACTGAATCGGCCTGTTAAATCAACCATGTTTTTGGCCGCCACTTGGACTGATCTTTTGCCCTTCTACTTCAGTACACAGGGGTCTCACATATGTGAGGGGCTTCAGAATAGCATTCTGAGTAAAGAAAATCAGTTTTTGTTTTTCTGTGTTCCCAGAACTGGGTCTGGTTGCCCGGAGGCTTCAAAGAGATTTGGGCGGGAGAAGCCTCTACCCCTGTCCCCCTGGCCCTAAGCTTGATGGTCCTTCCTGCTGCCTGGACCAATACTTTGGCTGTGCTGACCATATCACTGCCTGTAATGACCCAGGACTTTATGGACTGTGTTTATTTCTGCTGCCTGGACCAGTACTTTGGCTGTGTTGACCATATCTCGGCCTGCTGCCTCTACTGACTATAAACAGTATTTTTGCCTGGACATCTCTGCCTGCTTCCTGGACCAATGCTTTGGCTGTGATGACAGTATCTCTGCCTGAACTAACTATGGACAGTATTGCTGCCTGGACAATTGCTTTTGCTGTCGTTGACCACATCCCTGCCTGCTGCCTGGACCAATGCTCTCCTCTGTGGACCACTACACTACTAAAACCACAGGTAATCTTTTGTTATTTGGTATGTACATGTTATGTGTTAGAAATATGATCGGTAGTCATGAAATTATATGTGTAATTTTGCTCCTAGAATGCCTGGAGGTGCTACTTGGATGTTAGGCCTCTGTATGTGGCCAGGCTGTGTAAAAGTTTCACACATGTGGTATTGCCTGATAAAGGAGACTTTTATACCTACCTCACTTATATGGAGTGATTAAACCTTTTCCTATATAAGAATTAAAAACGAACGGTAACAGTGCGAAAAGATAAACAATTACATTTATTTATACAGAAAAGGAACGTTAGAGATTACCAAATACAACCGTAAAACAGAGACCAATGATACAAAATATTTCTATAATGGTCATACACATGCTAGCTAGAGATTAATAATATATTAAGGCAAAATCCTACGGTAGAAAAGGTTACAGAAAAGAAAAGAGACAGAAGATAATAGAGATACATTGTATAGAGAAGTCTTACGTAACCATCCTTCATCTAGACCGTCAGCACAAAAGAACTAGCCTCTCTAGGTTTTTTTGGTTTTATGTTGTTAAAACCCCCTCCCACTAATCAGAACTCAGGGTCACCTCATTGGTTCAGAAGTGGCATTGAATCCTGATTGGCTACCCCTGAAGCCTAACGTTCAAGTTATGTTGGCTTCAATTCTGATTGGTCGCATCTGAAGCTGTCCAGAAGTTCATGGTAAGATTTTGCTGGAACATTAAAACCTCCGGTGCCTCACAGTCTATGAATCAATGAACAATCTCCTTTGATCTCCCATCCCAAACAGTCCCAACAGTAGCATATTAATGCCCCCCTGGTGAGTTGATTCAATTAACACCTGGGGACCTTTCCTGGTTCCCACCAGTGTAACTACATTCCTAACAAGGTGAGCTATGCTCTATCATGATGTTAAAAAACATATACCCATATATAAATATATATATCCACACACAGATACACATACATACATATATATATACATACATATATACACACATACATCCTATGGGGCAAGGCAGTTTAATTGGAGTCCTTGCAATGGTCCGCTTGAATCTCATTGATATAAATATGGAATTCAATATCTCCATCACATTTCCCCCTGAAGTTCATTCTTGAACTTATGTCCTCCTTCAATGATCTTGCACCCACCCACAACAGCCCAGAAGCCCCAACCCTTCCCCACCACCACTGCGGCCTCCTCTTCCTTTCTTGAACACGCCGGAACTCCTCAAGGTAGGCTTCAGACAGCAAAGAAATCCTGGTGCCTTTGAGACTTCACATCCAAACCATGAGTGTCTGTACTGCAATGTTTCATCGCCCCTCTGCCTTGGAAGAGCGGAACTCCAACATTGATGGCGGGATCCTGGCATATCTAGTCCGGTAACTTGGTAAGACCTTGTAAGGGTTGCACCGATTGGATCAGATGGTGAGACAGCACTTTACAGCATGGTGAAGGAAAGTTCAGGAAAGTCTTATTTGTGACACATTTATCTCAAGAAATAACTTGGTTGTCGTTGCTTCTTCAGGTAGGGGTCGGGCGAGCCTCCAGACAGTCGTGCATGAATACAAAAAGAGAGAGGAGAACGTTAATGTTCAGATATTGGAGGACTGCTGGACAGGAGCAGAGTGTTGGCCATTAAGACTAAATACTCATAAAGGGTGTAATGTGGATGAGTAGAGTGGGATCCCCACAGGGTACAGAGTCTGAGCAACAGCCAGTATCATCCATGGCCCTTAATGGTAGGGATAGTCAACACTGCCTGTTATTGCCAGGTCCCTGGGTTCACCACACCTGCTCACGGGGCTCAGAGTAAAGCAGTAGGTAGACTAGGGGAGGTAGAATTACATTAAGACATAAAAACTGGATGTCCAGGGATACTTTAGTTAAAATATGGTACTTGTGGGCAGGCAAAGTCTTTTTTAAACAAAAATGATATGACTGATGTCTTAGTTACATTATCTTGAGAAGATAGATGATAAAAACCAAAGGAAAAACTTAGAGAGCATAATATTAAAGAAGGAAAAGGAACAGAAGAGAGGTGAGTAGTGAAAATGAACAGGAAAAATAGTGGGAATAATAATGAAAAACACGAAAAAACTACAGATTGAACGCTGCTCCAACCAAGACTGTTAAAGAGCTTTGAATCTGTATTAAAAAAAAAACACGAATACATCGGTTGAAAAAAAATAATAAAAAATATATAAATAAAAATAAAAAACAAATACAAATGTTTTTCTTTAAAAAAAAAACTCCTCTCCCATTAACAGTATTTTTACAGGTCAGGTACACAGATATTAACAACAAAAGGGAGAAAAAAATAAAAAATTATAAAAAATGATTAAAACTTTTAGAATTTAGGTAAACCTGACTGCACTTTATTACTAAAAATTGAAGAGACTTATCCCTAGAACAAGAAAAATATAGTTCTAGGGTCCTCTCTTAAATGTGCAACTTCTGTGTACTGGTCTGGATTGGATCTGGCTTCCTCAGAGATTTGTTTCTGAGTCAGTGGCCTTTCTGTTCCTTGAGAGAAGATACCTTGTTGAGGTACACATTCTCATAGCTTTGGCATTCATTCTCCTGATAGTAAAGTAACATTATTACCTGCATCAGGAAAAGCAATAAGGCTGCACAGATTAGGTCAACAACAGGGTGGAATCAATGGGGAATAAGTACAGCGCTGCTCCAATGGTGTTAGGAAAATAGATACACAATAAGCAGCTAACACACCTCTAAGACATAGGTAGAAGTAAATTAATCAGAAAATATATAGTGTAGCGCTATGCGTAAAAATGATAAAAAATATGAAGACAAAAAATTAGGCTCGAGCCATCTCTCAATGGCCAGCAAATAAACAAAAAATACTTCAAAATTAGATAAAGAGTGACTCAAATACAAAAAGTGCACTATATGTTACAAAATGACATGTAAAGTATAATAATTACAATACACCAGTGAAGTGTGAAGACAAGACCAAATTATAAATGGATAAATATTAACCAAAAAAGTCCATAAATATTTAGAAAATGTGTTCCTGATGAAAATCAAAAACCACCACCAACAGTCTCTGAGGGTTAACTGGTGAAGACAAAAATGGAACGCTTCTGGTAGGTGAAAGGGTAAAACACCAAATGAAATGAGATGTCTGAGTATATGACAGGACCATCACCAGAGCATCTGAGGAGGCTTACCGGAAGCAGAGGACTTGAAAAGACATACGTCTTACAAGTCTCAAAAAACTTGTTTAGCCGCCAGGGCTGGCAAGATGGATCATCAGGTATCCACAACTTCAAATGGGTGGGAAGGGAAGATCTGTCACAGCTCCAACCGTCCAGACGTTTCAGCAGGCCAACCGGATGTTTATTTAAAAACCATGAGAGAAAGAAACTCACATGGCATGATATCGTTTAAAAAGCATGCATTTATTAGAATAATAAAAATAGAATACTCACATGATATAAGATCGTAAACAGCTCAAATTGTATCAAACACGGTGATCATAGGGGGTTCTAATAAATGCATGCTTTTTAAACGATATCATGCCATGTGAGTTTCTTTCTCTCATGGTTTTTAAATAAACATCCAGTTGGCCTGCTGAAATGTCTAGACGGTTGGAGCTGTGACAGATCTTCCCTTCCCACCCATTTGAAGTTGTGGATACCTGATGATCCATCTTGCCAGCCCTGGCGGCTAAACAAGTTTTTTGAGACTTGTAAGACGTATGTCTTTTCAAGTCCTCTGCTTCCGGTAAGCCTCCTCAGATGCTCTGGTGATGGTCCTGTCATATACTCAGACGTCTCATTTCATTTGGTGTTTTACCCTTTCACCTACCAGAAGCGTTCCATTTTTGTCTTCACCAGTTAACCCTCAGAGACTGTTGGTGGTGGTTTTTGATTTTCATCAGGAACACATTTTCTAAATATTTATGGACTTTTTTGGTTAATTTTTATCCATTTATAATTTGGTCTTGTCTTCACACTTCACTGATGTATTGTAATTATTATACTTTACATGTCATTTTGTAACATATAGTGCACTTTTTGTATTTGAGTCACTCTTTATCTAATTTTGAAGTATTTTTTGTTTATTTGCTGGCCATTGAGAGATGGCTCGAGCCTAATTTTTTGTCTTCATATTTTTTATCATTTTTACGCATAGCGCTACACTATATATTTTCCAACAACAGGGTGGAGCAAAATGTTTAGGAAAGCTGTAGAGTTAGGACTGTACCCAAATAAACTTTCCCACCAGGAAATCTTAGCGTCTGCGTCTAAAGCGTAGGATACTTGGATCAATCTATTTTGATCATGGGTGAGTCATATGGTGGCTTGTTTCTCAGCATCTCTTAGTACATTTAATAGTTCATCCTGTTGTCCTAAATCCATCAGCCAAGCTTTTAACTCAGCCCCAAATCCCAGAGGAAGTTTCTGTAGGTGTAAGGGAATGTCAGGTTTGCTATAAAACCTTTCTTCAGGGGTGATCGGGGTACCACCCGGTGTTCCTGCTATATCTATGCCACGGGCCAGAGGAGATGTACCATAGACTCCCTGAGGTAGTGTACCCTGCTGAGTACCATTTAACCTGATGCTGAAAATAGTGCATCATTAGACATGTGATACCAGCACCAGTACCCTGGTCTCCAGTCTCACATATTTTTAACTTTGTTTAGGACCAGTTGGGACACTACCCTGGCATCTATTAGACGTGACCCCCTCCTGTGCCAGCATTGTTGCCTTTTCCAATAGCACAACCCCTACCTTCCTCTAGCACTCATCAGTACCAGTCATCTGAGGCTGTCCATACTCAAACCATCAGAACAAGATGGACTCCAGAGTGTAACCCAGTAGAGTCTGATAGGATAGTACCCAGATTGACCGTGATATCTGCACAATGTTCCATCCCTGCCATTGGGGATGAGAACAGTGCAAGTAGGATTTTTGACAATCCTGGAACTGAGTCATCCACCAATCTATTACGACTCATAGGCAACCTGGATACTACCCCCACCTGCCTGTCCCTGCAAAGTGATGCTGGACAGAGCAAGTTTTCTTTCCTAACCCCTTCCCTGATTTGTAGCACAAGACCCCCCCAATGTGATCCTGAATATCTCCAGCTCCATAGTGTTTTAAGGTACCCAGTGCCCCACCTCCAGCTCCAAAGACAGTCTCCATTAAGCCTCTCTTTCCTAAGGATGGGAAATAGTCAGAATACCCGGATTGAAAACCACCTGCCACCAGGTACACTTGTTTCTTTATAGAGGCTGCACACCTTATGGGGCACTGGTCTTCCTGTCATGCAGGACACAGACCACTAGTTAAGGTACGCAAGGAGTCTAGGACAGGAAGGACACCTATGGGTATTAACTGAAGAGAATACAGCATGCCCACACAACTCCATCCCTGTGCCTGTATTTCAGAGACCATGCCCAGGGTATACAATGCACCTCTACCTATGGTTAGGTTCAAGGAACCCTCTAGTTCCATGACTAACATTACATCAGTATTCTTTAGGACACAGAAACAAACTCGTCTATGTCCCAAATAATACCCAGGTGCTTCCTTGCCAGCAATGACCTCTCAATCCAGAACACAGAGTGTTCGCTCACCACCATGTATTGACCTGGCCTATAAAGGACATCATGGTCATGCTTCTGACAGAGGGAAGTATCAACCTGCCTCCAGCTTCCATCTTCTCTGATCCCATGTGGGTAATTTAGCCCCCAAATGCAACAAGATAGAATCCTCAGTCAGTAAGCCCATTGATGCCACCAAATATACAGACCGAGTCTTCACTTCTGTATATGGGATCATAGAGCATAACATCTTTCACAATCCAAACTAGTACAGCCCATCCAGGCATTCGACCACCACTTTGGATTAGTGTAAGCAAGGTGTTTTGGCAAAGTCTTAGGCGCCTTTCACACGGACGGCTATTCTGCCGCAGTTAAAAGCATGTTTTTTTTCCTGTGGAGTTCAGGACTCCAGGCACTGCGATCAGCTGCATTTGCACAGTGCGATTAGCTGCGGTCACGTGTGGCTGCGGTTTGCCATTTCCATGGCAACCCGACAGGGTGCCGACTCACACTGTTTGGTATGAAACTTGAGGGGGAACTCCACGCCAAATTTTAAATAAAAAAATGGCGAGGGTTCCCCCCCAGGGGCATACCAGGCCCTTTGGTCTGGTATGGATTTTAAGAGGAACCCCTACGCCGAAAAAACGGCGTGGGGTCCCCCCCAAGATCCATACCAGACCCTTATCCGAGCACGCAGCCTGGTCGGTCAGGAAAGGGGATGGGGACGGGCGAGCGCCCCCCCCCTCCTGAGCCGTACCAGGCCGCATGCCCTCAACATGGGGGGGTGGGTGCTTTGGAGGAGGGGGCGCCCTGCGGCCCCCCCACCCCAAAGCACCTTGTCCCCACGTTGATGAGGACAAGGGCCTCTTCCCGACAACCCTGGACCCTGCTGGGACTGTGACGTTTTAGGGGGCGTGGTCATTGGGTGATGACCACGCCCCCTAAAACGTCACAGTCCCAGCATGCCCAGGGACTGTGACGGCATAAGGGGGCGGGGTCACCGCCTATATAAGTTAGAGCGGAGCGCCCAGAGTGCATTCCAGCCGGAGAGAGCGTTGTGTCAACATCAGAAGAAAAGAAGAGGGAAGAAGGCAGAAGGCAGCAGACCGGGCTCCTCCGCTAGCAAAAGAGCGGCAAAAGAGCAGAAGATAGCGGAGAAGCCCGGCACAAGACCCGGAGAGCGCGGAGAAGAACCGGAGAGACCCCCGAAGTCGGAAGAAGACCCCCGAAGCCGGAAGAAGACCCCCGGAGCTGTCTAATAAATTACTTTAAAAATCTGTGTAGTGTTTTTTTTATTGACACTTTTTCCCTAGGTGAATGGGTAGGGGTACCATGTACCCCATACTCATTCACATAGGGTGGGGGGGCTGGGATCTAGGGGCCCCCTTATTAAAGGGGGCTCCCGGATTCTGATAAGCCCCCCGCCCGCAGACCCCGACAACCAACGGCCAGGGTTGTCGGGAAGAGGCCCTTGTCCTCATCAACATGGGGACAAGGTGCTTTGGGGTGGGGGGGCCGCAGGGCGCCCCCTCCCCCAAAGCACCCACCCCCCCATGTTGAGGGCATGCAGCCTGGTATGGCTCAGGAGGGGGGGCGCTCGCCCATCCCCGCCCCCTTTCCTGACCGACCAGGCTGCGGGCTCGGATAAGGGTCTGGTATGGATCTTGGGGGGGACCCCACGCTGTTTTTTCGGCGTAGAGGTTCCTGTTAAAATCCATACCAGACCAAAGGGCCTGGTATGCCCCTGGGGGGGAACCCACGCCATTTTTTTTATTTAAAATTTGGCGTGGAGTTCCCCCGCAAGATTCATACCAAACAGTGTCGGGCATTGGCGGGGATCCGAGTCGGATCCCCGTGCTTGTCGCTCATTGGGAAAGGAAAAATAATTTTTCCTTTCCCGATGAGCAGCCCGGCGCTGTTATCCGCAGCTGACACAGTGCACTGCGATTACCTGCGGTTATGTGCGGATAGCTGCGCTAAATCGCTCCTGGACGCAGTCAATTCTATTTTTTCTATCCGCACAGAACCGCATGTATCTAATTCGCAGCTAAACGCAGTGTGTGAATGGGTCCATAGGAAAGCATTGTGTGCTTTTAGCTGCGGTAGAAAATTAGAAAATCCGCAGCTAAAAGCACCATTTTATCCGTCTGTGTGAAAGGGGCCTAACTGAGCGGTGATGCTAACTCATCAGGCCACTGCCCCTCATACAGAGACTGTACAATCAGCTTAGATAAAAAGTTCTGTCTCGGTGTGTAACTAATTACAATAACCGCAGGGGGGTTAAGCAGTCTTAGACAGATCTACACACTCTTCTAAATGGGAGAATCTTGAGGTCTCCACCTATGACACAAGTGGACACTAATGAGAGGTACTTAATGAGGGGTTAGGGTGCTCCTATCCCAAAAGGATTTGGTCAGAATCCATACAATATACAAACAAGATATTTGGGGGGCACACCTTCTCATTAAAGCTGGTGCAGCCATAAGACCATACAATAGAAGAAAAATATTACAGCGCACACATGCAAAAAAACATTCACCACCATTTAGAAGAGTGTAGCTCTCATGGTTCAGAGAAGCAGGATCTCACAAATCTATGGATAGTGTAGGACCCACTAATCATGGGGTACTTTGTCGCAGTAAGTGGGCTTAGCACCATATAGCAATATGGTGTGACCAAATCCCCATATTTTTGAAAATGTCTTTTTGAGAATGTTGAGGTGCTTTTAAACTAGCCTTGCTGGAGGTGAATGTTTTTTTGCATGTGTGCGCTGTAATATTTTTCTTCCAAACGTCACACAACACGACATATATTGCATACTCCACACACACTCACACAATTACCTAGGTTAAAGATGACCTCTAGACATCACACATATCAGCATGTTTTCTATAATACCCTGTACTTCTTCTTAAACCCATAACATCTGCTTGGTAAGGTTGAAATTCTTTCAGAGATCCATCCCATTTCGTTAGCCTCTTCTCAGCCTGTATGGACGCATTCTCAGGAGTTTGGAATGGGACCCCTGACCCAGGTGGTCCATACTTCCTACACCTAGGCCATGTGGCGAAGCATGCAGAGTACACTTCAAAATCACGTCTTGTGGTCCTATATGGATTATGCTTACCCACTTTTTGACTGGAACTGGATAGACAGAATCTCGCGATGTGGCCAACTAGGCCACATAAGTGACATTTTATCTTAGTTAAAGTGGTACAACATCTCTTAACAAAAGGCTTTGTTTTAGACGACTGAGAATGTGGGATGGCCTTTTCTGGATTAGTAGTTTTTACCTGCGGCTTACAAAATATAGGGGCAATTTTTAAAAAGCTCTTACCTTCCTGGGATTAATGCCCCGTACACACGGTCGGATTTTCCGATGGAAAATATCCGATCGGAGCGTGTTGTCGGAAATTCCGACTGTGTGTGGGCTCCATCGGACGTTTTCCATCGGATTTTCCGACACACAAAGTTGGAGAGCAGGAGATAAAATTTTCCGACAACAAAATCCGTTGTCGGAAATTCCGATCGTGTGTACACAAATCCGACGGACAAAGTGCCACGCATGCTCAGAATAAATAAAGAGATGAAAGCTATTGGCCACTGCCCCGTTTATAGTCCCGACGTACGTGTTTTACGTCACCGCGTTTAGAACGATCAGATTTTCCGACAACTTTGTGTGACCGTGTGTATGCAAGACAAGTTTGAGCCAACATCCGTCGGAAAAAATCCTAGGATTTTGTTGTCGGAATGTCCAAACAAAGTCCGACCGTGTGTACGCCCTATTATTCTTGTTGATACATACCTTAGGTGTGGAGGACGTCCCCCTGAATTCAGACCTACCCAAATCAGTTACTTAGTTATCTTCTCTATCTGAAAACTGATCCAATGGCTCCTGGCAGCTGACAGATAATGGTTTCACTCTACCTTCTGCATCCTTCAGTCTCTTTCCCAACTTATGAACGTCCTCCTGTAATCTTTTGTTTTCTAGTACTAATTGCTGGTGGATAGCCTCAGAATTTGACATCGAAGCTTCTAAAATACTGATGTTACTTTTGGTTATTTCTAGCTCTTCTTTTAGGGATGTGTTTTGCACTTTCAAATGTTCATACTGTTTCACTAACCACCTGGCCACAAAGATTAGCGGCGGTTTTCCCGTGCGCTTATTACAGCTTCTTTCAGTGAAATTTAATTCCACATCCACTCATGTCAGCGGGACAGAAAGTGTCCCTTCTGACTGGAGACTTTCCTTCCTTAATGCCAGCATGGCCATTTCCTCTCCATGTTGTGGTGACCTACTGTGTCTTGAAGTGTCCGGGTATGTGGCAGTTGAAGCAAACTGGTTTCCCTTTTGTTTTTTTTCCGAGATCTGCACTGTTTAACTGATCAGTGACAATGCAAATCCTTTGAGGTTTCTGTGACTCCCAATCTGCTATATTCCTTTCAATAACAGTTGCAAGTGACAACAAAGAGGAGAGGGGCTTATCTCTCCAATCTGGATTTGCAGTCATCAATTTTTCTCTGATGTTTCCTCTCAACCCGGTCATGAAGCTATGTATCAATAGGGGTGATAGGGCACTGTTAGTAATGTCCTCCCCAGCCGTTTCCACGGCTTGTTTAAAGTGATTGTAGTATGTCATACAATCTTCCTGTGGACCTTGGATCACTCCTGACACCTTGGTCCAAGACTGGGGATGATAGACTGTTTTAATCAACTGCGCCAATTGCTTAGTGAGTATATCTCCTAGATGGCTGGAGTCAACATACAGGGTCCGTGGAATATAAGTTTTACTGAGGATTTCATCCAAGTCCCCATCTCCACAAACCCTTTTCATTATTTGAAGCATATCACCCCAGTTTGCATTGTAGCTTGCCTGGAGGTCTGGCAGCTCTTTGGCAAATTTAATGGGATCTGTCCTTGGATGGGGGATAACACTCAGAAATCCTTTCATCTCAGAGGGAGTCCACGGCACGTGTGGTGTCATCTTTCCCGTGGATCTCCCATTGTTGTCATAAACCACCTGTTCTCTTACAGGATAGACAGATACGTCATCTGAAAAAGATATCAGTTGCGGATTGGTCTTATGGGATTCTGTCACAGAATCCCAATAAGACCGTGGAAGATTGTTGCTGCCAGGTGGGGGCACTTTATCCAATTGCAAAGTGCCCTGAAGGGTGGCATTAAGAGTCCCATGGTATACCGGTGTGCCCACATTGGGTGATATCCTTTCACCCTTAGAGTGACACCACACAGGTCCTTGCTGTGGGGTGCTAGTTACTTGGGGGTTGTGAGGTACATAGGCCGTGTACTCGGTAGCAGAACTGCCCGTATTGCTTACAGCAGCAGAATGGCTAGTTAACTGCCGTCTAGGGGAGAATGCTGGCTCGCAGTCAGTAATATGGTCTCTGGAACTGGGGAGACTTTTCTCCCTTGATTCCAGCATTCCCTTCCCCTGGCTTGCTGCGCTATCTCTTTCCTTTTGTTTCAATTCTTCACATGAAGAGTTTTTCTGTGATTCATTGAGGGTTTTAAATGGGGTGTTAAACTTGGCAGCAAGTTGTGGCTTCCCCTTTTTGTCATCTGTTGATAGATGACAATTCCTATCAGCTTCTGAGTATTTTGCCAACAAGGACCAGGCGATTGTATAAGGCCCCAATCCTGACAATTCCTCATCGTCCCCCTGTTTATCACTGTCACTACTCTGGGGATGTGGGTGTAGTGGCTGTCCCTGCTTGTTCCTACTACTCAGCATCATTTGGTGTGTTTTCTCCTTAACTCCCACTGTCAAAACATTAATTTCTCCTGTCTTATTCACCGACTCAAGCATCCATATAGCCCAACTATCTTTTTCATATGGCCGTGTCATCTTTTTGTGATGAGCACGGTACAGACTTTCCCATACTTTAAGTTTAAATGTACCTTTCTTAGAAAAACTCGTTTTTGTCCACCTTTCCCATTCACGAATATATTTTACAACCCAGGGCCCATATTTATCTATCATCTCTTCCCATGGGGTCATTTGATAGGGTTTACCCCATTCAGATGCCCTCTTTGGCTCGATTCACACCTATGCATGTTGCTTTTGAGCGTTTTTGGAGGTTTTTTTTTCATGCTTGCCACATTTTTGAGCAGCGTTTTTGTAGCGTTTTTGCCGCGTTTTGCGTTTTTTTTTTTACAGTTTTTTTTACAGTCTAAAAAAAAATTAAAAAAAAACAAAAAAAATGCCAAAAACGCATCAAAAACGCTGCAAAAACGGTGTACTTGCGTTTTTGATGCTGGTCCATTGAATTCTATTACATGCAAAACTCTGCATTTTGCATGAAAAAAGTCCCTGACCCTTTCCAAAAATGCAGAGGTACAAAAAGGCATTGATGTGAACATGTTCCATAGGAACCCATGTTAAAAAATTCCCATGCATTTCTGCAAAATGCAAAATGCATCAAAAAATACGCTAGTGCGAATGGAGCCTTAGAAGCGATTCGATTACCCATCCTTACGGACACTGGACCTTGAACTGATTCCCCAACCTTTTTACAGGTTGCCTTTACTCCAGAGGTAGCTTCTCTCTGGCCAAGAATTGGGGTGACAGGTCCCGCCCCTGTCAATGTTGCTGCTTTTTTTTTTTTTTCACTACTTGCCAGAACAATATTTTCCCTGTCCTGGCTATAGTCCTTCAAAAAGTTAGCCTGGAGATTTCCCAAACTAAATAATAGTTTAATCCCCTCCGTGGACTTTTCTGAAGTATTCCAAAAGAAATGCTTACCGAAAGGCTATTACTAATGATTAGCACAAACTTAGATAATCAGGACCCTATGCGTGCTTGTAGTACAGGAGGCAGTTAACTGATGCACCCCTAATTGCAATATGATTTGTATATGTTACATTATAGCCACTGTTCCCAGGTTTACTTACAAAGCTTACAATCCCCCGTTAGTAATTGTAAAGAAGAAAGATTCATGCCTAAGATCATTCAGTGTGATTTAGTCTCCGTTTCCACAGATGCAATTTTTTTTTCCATGCGACTTTGGACACAGTCGCATTACAAGTCGCAGCCCATTGATTTCAATAGCACCCGTTCCAATCTATGCTACTCAATGCAGCAACTCTGAAAGGGTACCTGCACCACTCTGATGCGACTCCTTAGAGTTGCATTAGTGGAAACGTAGCTCTATGCCCACTGTGCATTTCAATCACAATGATTGGCCTAATCTCATTCAAAGGGTCAACTGAAATTGTTTTTTTTGGCAGAGAGCACACACCTTTTCCTCTCATCATTCGCACTTACAATTTCATTTTATATATATATACAATACTCAAAATCAGTCTCATCAAAATATTCACATAGACAAAAGTTAAAAAAAAGGAAAGTTCTGAGAAGTTTTTTTAGTCTGGGTATTCAGATGGGAGACAGGTAAACACAACACCAGCTCTGTCTTCCACACAAATCGCATTCACCCTAACATTAAACTTCCTAACACGGGGCACCATCTGATAAGAAGATTTTTATACCTACCTCACTTATATGGAGTGATTAAACCTTTTCCTATATAAGAATTAAAAACGAACAGTAACAGTGCGAAAAGATAAACAATTACATTTATTTATACAGAAAAGGAACGTTAGAGATTACCAAATACAACCGTAAAACAGAGACCAATGATACAAAATATTGCTATAATGGTCATACACATGCTAGCTAGAGATTAATAATATATTAAGGCAAAATCCTACGGTAGAAAAGGTTACAGAAAAGAAAAGAGACAGAAGATAATAGAGATACACTGTATAGAGAAGTCTTACGTAACCATCCTTCATCTAGAGTGACCGTCAGCACAAGAGAACTAGCCTCTCTAGGTTTTTTTGGTTTTATGTTGTTAGAACCCCCTCCCACTAATCAGAACTCAGGGTCACCTCATTGGTTCAGAAGTGGCATTGAATCCTGATTGGCTACCCCTGAAGCCTAAAGTTCATTGGTTAAGTTGGCTTCAATTCTGATTGGTCGCATCTGAAGCTGTCCAGAAGTTCATGGTAAGATTTTGCTGGAACATTAAAACCTCCGGTGCCTCACAGTCTATGAATCAATGAACAATCTCCTTTGATCTCCCATCCCAAACAGTCCCAACAGTAGCATGTTAATGGCCCCCTGGTGAGTTGATTCAATTAACACCTGGGGACCTTTCCTGGTTTCCACCAGTGTAACTACATTCCTAACAAGGTGAGCTATGCTCTATCATGATATTAAAAAACATATACCCATATATAAATATATATACCCACACATATACACGTAGATAGAGAGAGAGAATATATATATATATATATATATATATATATATATATATATATATATATATATATATATACACAGTATATATATATATATATACATATATACACACATATATACACATATATACACATACATACATCCTATGGGGCAAGGCAGTTTAATTGGAGTCCTTGCAATGGTCCGCTTGAATCTCATTGATATAAATATGGAATTCAATATCTCCATCACACGCCATACTCAGGAGTAGCAGAATTTATTTTGGGGTGCTATTTTTGCTATGTACATGCTATGTGTTGGAAATATCTTATAAATGGACAACTTTGTGTAAAAAAAAATGTGTTTTAATTTTTTTCCCCACGTTTTCCAAAAACTTCTGGAAAAAAATGAACCGTTCAAAAGACTCATTATGCCTCATAGATTATACGTTGGGGTCTTTTCTTTCCAAAATGGGGTCATTTTGTGGGCGTTTCCATTGTCCTGGTGCTCCAGGGCCTTCAAAAGTGAGATAGGTTGTCATGAAATTATATGTGTAAATTTGCTCCTAGAATGCCTGGAGGTGCTCCCTGCATGTTGGGCCTCTGTATGTAGCCAGGCTGTGTAAAAGTCTCACACATGTGGTATCGCCATACTCAGGAGGAGTAGCAGAATGTATTTTTGGGTGTAGTTGCAAGTATACGCATGCTGTGTTCAAGAAATAACATGTCAATACAATAAGTTTGTTTAAAAAAAAAAAAAAGTCTTCATTTTCCCAAGAATTGTGGGAAAAAATTACAACTTCAAAAAACTCACCATGTCTCTTACTAAATACCTTGGAATGTCTACTTTCCAAAAAAGGGGTCATTTGGGGGGTATTTGTACTTTCCTTGATTGTTAGTGTCTCAAGAAGTGAGATAGGCCTTCAGTACATCAGGTGTGATCAGATGTGAACAATTTTCAGTGACTTGCACCCTAACTTGTAGTCTCTATATCTTTCACACAGACTAAATAATATCCACTAATTTGAGTTATTTTTACCAAAGCTATGTAGCAGTATAAATGTTATTTGCAAAATTTCACAATAGAAACTAAAAAAAAAGTGGTTTTTTTTCAAAATTTTTCCTATTTTTTCGCTTATATCGCAAAAAAGAAAAAACCCAGTGGTGATTAAATACCACAAAAAGAAAGCTCTAATTGTGAGAAAAAAATTATAAAAATTTTGTTTGGATGCAGTGTAACATTTCAGAGTAATTGTCATTCAAAGTGCGAGAGTACTGAAAGCTGAAAATTGGTCTGGGCGGGAAGGTGTTTAAGTGCCATGTATTGAAGTGATTAAAACTAAAATTTAAAGAAAAAAGGTTATCCTAAAGATAATGTTAAAACGCTTCTTCAACAATATCTTCATAAAGATGTTAGGATTGAGAGAGATGCCAAATCAGTTGATATTCCCCAACCTGCTTGATTCATTATTTCACAACAGATTCAGGAAGATGGAAAAAATATTTGTAAAACATCGGACTATTTTGGAGGGAAGATCCTCATCTAAAAGCTACATTAGGTAACCAACCTCTAGTTACATATAGACAAGCAAAGAAACATAAAAGCACAAATAGCCCCAAGTAAAATAAAAGCATTATGTCCCAGTGTTAGTTCCCCCTAAACCTTTTTTAATATTAAGGGGATGTACCAATGTAAAAAACCTTTATGTCTCACATGTACACATGTGACACATAGGCAGAAGGAATTTTCCTGAAAAGGGAAACAGTACATTATACCAGATTTTTTTTACTTGTTCCTCTGAATATGTAGTATATTGCTTGACTTGCCCATACGGTCTGCTTTATGTCCATACTTACACTTTGGAAACGTTTTGGTGAGCACAGAGGCGTATCTAGTGAAAATGGCGCCTATGGCAAGAACTGAAACTGCGCCCCTGTCACAACATTTGAAACCTATCTTTCAGATAACCTTAACACAGTAACATTAGCACCCATAAATGCAGTAACATCAGCACCCATAAATACAGTAACATTAGCACCCATAAATACAGTAACATCAGTACCCATAAATGCAGTAACATCAGCACCCATAAATGCGGCCTCACCAGCACCCAAAAATGCACCCATAAATGCGGCCTCACCAGCACCCATAAATGCAGTAACATCAGCACCCATAAATGCTGTAACATCAGCACCCATAAATGCTGTAACATCAGCACCCATAAATACAGTAACATCAGCACACATAAATGCAGCCTAACCAGCACCCAAAAATACAGTAACATCAGCACCCATAAATGCGGCCTCACCAGCAACCAAAAATGCACCCATAAATGCGGCCTCACCAGCACCCATAAATGCCGTAACATCAGCACCCATAAATGCTGTAACAACAGCACCCATAAATACAGTATCATCAGCACCCATAAATGCGGCCTAACCAGCACCCAAAAATACAGTAACATCAGCACCCATAAATACAGTAACATCAGCACCCAAAAATACAGTAACATCAGCACTCATAAATGCGGCCTAACCAGCACCCAAAAATACAGTAACATCAGCACCCATAAATGCGGCATAACCAGCACCCATAAATACAGTAACATCAGCACCCAAAAATACAGTAACATCAGCACCCATAAATGCTGCCTAACCAGCACCCAAAAATACAGTAACATCAGCACCCAAAAATACAGTAACATCAGCACCCATAAATACAGTAACATCAGCACCCATAAATGCTGCCTAACCAGCACCCAAAAATACAGTAACATCAGCACCCAAAAATACAGTAACATCAGCACCCATAAATGCTGCCTAACCAGCACCCAAAAATACAGTAACATCAGCACCCAAAAATACAGTAACATCAGCACCCATAAATACAGTAACATCAGCACCCAAAAATACAGTAACATCAGCACCCAAAAATACAGTAACATCAGCACCCATAAATACAGTAACATCAGCACCCAAAAATACAGTAACATCAGCACCCATAAATACAGTAACATCAGCACCCAAAAATACAGTAACATCAGCACCCATAAATACAGTAACATCAGCACCCAAAAATACAGTAACATCAGCACCCAAAAATACAGTAACATCAGCACCCAAAAATACAGTAACATCAGCATGATGATCAATACCGTGGTGACAAGTGCTGTACAGTACTAGTACCTGCTGCTGCTGCCTGGGGGGGGGTTCCAATTGTTTTTATACTCTCTGATGTCTCTTTCTTCTCCTGATCTCCAGCCTCCATGTTCGGGTGTCAGCACGTCACACAGACCCGGCCCGAGAGACCCACCAGAAGAGAAGCTGAAGCAGCTGCGCAGAAGAGGGTAGGCGGAGCATTAAGCTCCGCCTCCCCCAGTTACTGTATCTCAGCGCAGAGTCCCGGGCGCTCGCTCTGTGGCCAGACCAACTCATCTGCGTCATGGGGGGCGCCTCACCTGTCACTGGCTTCACTGTCCTGATTTCCTCATTTGCTGTGCCAGCGCCGCGCTCCAGCAGGCAGATCGTGCCGCCGGGGACAAGATTAGAGCGGGAGGCGGCTGCTAGAGGATGGGTAGGACTTTATTTTTTGTGCAGGGGGGCGGCTTTTTTGCCGCCCCCCCCCCGTATGGCGCCCATGGCACTTGCCATGGCTGCCATACCCTAGATACGCCTCTGGGTGAGCACTGTAATTTTGTGAAAAGGGCATAGACAAACATTGTTCCGAGACATTTTAAAGAATTCCATAAACAGTAATTTTTAGGATACAGGTTTGGGTTATAGAAACTATTCCCATCACATTTCCCATCGCTGAACGCTATGTGAGAGAAAATTATTGGATTTATACTTAGATAGTTTATCACCTGGAGGCCTTAATGCGGGCATTGAAATTAATATTTTATTATAATTCCATCACCTTTAATTATTTCTTTATCCTTTGGTTTATAATTATAATACCAAATACTCCCCTATGGCTGGTATGCTGTTACTTGATGCCCCCTTCCCCCGTTTTTTTCTCTAGCTCAGTTTAACTGGTCATATTCCAGTTTATTTTAATTAATTTTAATTATCCTCAAATGAATCAAATTTTGATTTAGTTTATACGTGGAGATGTTTTTAGAATTTTTAGTACTGTTTAACAGTTCAAGTCCAGTCACATTATTTATTATTATTATTTAGATAACTAATCTAATTAATAACTTTACTTGTCATTCTGATTACAAAACAGGAGATATAGATATAGATATAGATATAATGTATATATACACCACACACATACTTACACATATACATACATACGGCTTTTTTCCAGGGGGAACTTGGTGGAATTCAGTTCCACCACCTCTGGCTCAGACCCTTTGGTGCCTGCTCACCACAATCACTTGTAAACACAGAAGTCTGGTTTCTGTGTTTACAAGTGACAGCTCTGCACTCTGTATATAATGCAATCCTGGTATTTAATTCCCCTTTAAGACCCTCCTACTTTTTTCGTGAAATTTGACTGAACACACCCACTATTTGATATGATTTGGAGGGTGTGTGTGTGTATGGGGGGGAGGGGTTTTGTGGGGCCATGGTTAAGTTCCAGCACCTATTGTTTGAGGATAAAAAGCCCTGTATACACAAACACATATACATATATACACACACATACATACACACGTGCCAGTGTACATGCTGGCTTATAATACAATACAATATAGTATAATATTGAGATTTTTAACCAATTTTAAATCATTATTATTATTTTTTCATAGACACTAATGTCAGACAATCTTCATACTACTGGTCGTCTAGTGTAATTATTGTAGTTTTAAAGTAGTCCTATATGTTAGCTGATTAGATATCATGGTTTGTATTGCGTTTTAAGTTGCTATGGTTACTAGCCGTGTAAGCCGCTCAGTACCCCTCCATGTATGGTATACCTACTCAAAGATGGCCACCAGCAAAGCCTGAGAAAGGAGCACGCATGCTCCAAACGCGAAGCACTGCCCACTGACCCTGTACCTGGAAGTGACGTTGTCACAGAGCACCACCGATCCAGCTATCTGGAAGCACTGTGAGCCAACAGTGCAGCCGGATTGTGGCCGGACAACTGATCACCATCATCAGCCAGTGGCGCCAGACATCGGCCCGGGACAGTGCCGATGAACACGCATACTATACATCCATGCTGGAAAATGTTGCTCGTTTGTGAGTGTTCCTATGCTTATTCTTAACTATTAAAATATTTAACTTGCTGTACTTAGAGGGCGCTGTTCTTTGTCTTTCCTAGGACCAATGTCTCGCTCTACCGAGAAAACGCAAACTTGTTCCAAATGTTGTAAGTAGAGTGCCTTCTCGCACACAAGGTAAAAACCACTCTGGAGTGAATTTGGAACAGCCTGAGTTGCCCAGCCTCCCCTTAGCGCCCCTGCTTGTAGCCCCAGTCTGCACATGTTGTGGAGGGGAAATGTCTTCGGTATCCTGAAAAGAATAGCCAGGGAAAACCAAGGGCTTCCTGGCCAATATGGAGGATTGGCTATGACAACCATGTTCTCCCTTGACAGACTCAAGAGGAATCTCATTATGAGAGATGTTGGGGGAAAAATATATAGGCTAGATTGCAGCCTCAAGGAGAGACCAGATCATCTGCCCCCTGTCCCTTGGAGTGCGGAGACAAGGTCAGAGATACCCAAAGTTTGTGATTACTGTGGGAAGCGAAGAGGTCTGTCTGTGGTAAGTCTCACCTGTGGATCAGCTCAGAAAAGACCTGGGACGTAGACCCACTCATTGTGCTCTGGGAAGCTTGCACAATAGTCAGTCTGACTGTGTTAAAAAATCCACTGGGAAGTAAACTGCTTCTGGAATTTGCTGGTTATCTTCCGTCCCAGACGTCATGGGTTTCACCTCTCTCAACAGCATATTTCTGCGAGTTCCTACCTGAAGCTGAATATAAGCAACTGCTGCCCTGTTGCTCAACTGCAGGAAGACTGGTCTTCCCTTGATTGTGGGTAGCAAGGCCAAAGTGCTAAAAGGGCTGTTTGAACTTCCAGCTCAATCGAGACTACCCTCCTTGACTGGGGATCCCTCGCAGTGCACCTTCAAGGCTGTCTTGCAGACATGATTTGTAACAATTATCCAGTCTAATGGTTCTAATGGGCCGTGACTTTCTCAAGGTCTTTCCATCACACTCATACTGAGTGACACTGTTATTAACTGTGCTAGATCCTGTTTCCTCCCTTGCACTAAGAATCCTAGTTGAAACTTGTGCAGGTGCCCATGCGCCCAAAGAATCATCAGTATGAATGATGACGTTGTGTGCAGATGACCGAAGCACTGAGAAGCCATCAAACAAGCAGAAGTATCTGTCCTCACAAATCTGTTCCTGACCGTCACCACTTTCTCTGATGGAAGCCAAACAGAGGAACTAGCAAAGCACCCCCAAGTACATTAACCATTGGGTTGGAGAAAGTTAGCTTTACGTTCCCTTTTTTTTTTTCTGGAAGTTGATAACCCAGCCATATCTCTGCAGGGTATATATGAGGACCTCTTGGTGCGAGAGTAATTGTTCCAGTGCTCTGGATAGAAGAATGACGTCCAGGTAGTGGCGAACCTGTTCTCTGAGTGGAGCTGACACGGCACAGAGACCCTTGCAAACATTCTCAGAGATAATGATAAGCCAAACAGTAGGCTGGGATGCATCTAACCGATCGCCAGGCGACTGGTTGTACTGTTTGAATGGACTCCATCTTAAAGATCTCTAAGAGGGCCAAAAAGGTTCAACCTCTTCCAATCTGCAACTGGACACTAGCCACCGTCCCCTGTGAACTACAAACAGGGTTGAGTAGAAAACATGCAATTTTACCTGTAAATGGGATGAGGACTCCCTGAGTCTGAAGTGTCTTTAATTATTGTAGCAGCCCACCCGCTCTTGCGGTGGATTTGGCAGCTCCCTGGGAGAGAAATGGTCTGGAGGAGGAGCAGTGGATGATGCTGTATCTGGTCTTTGACAGGGATAAAACTTGTAAAGACAATCAAACAAGAAACTCTCCAGACTTTGCCTTCCCTCTGATTAAATTTCTTCCATAATTGGAGAAGGGATTGCCATTTTGAAGAAAGGGTAAATATGAGTTTGTCTCTTTACCAGTGTAATGGCCTGCATGGCCACCTGGATACACTGTTCCACAAAGGAAAAAAAACTGAAACCAAGCAGCTCTGGGTCTTCCTCTGATGAAGAGGTGCTACTATTATCTGCAGGTTGCCCACTTGCTAGAACTGAGTGGTTGAGCACCACATGCCAAGGTGTCAGGTTGCCCTTGTAGTAGCAACTAGGAGGGGGATGCCTGGCCAGGATAATTGAAGTGTGTTCAAAATAGAATCTCGCACCATAAATAAAGACATTTGGTGTTACCTGTTAACTGCGAACTCCTCTGGGCAGTCTTTACTCACCAACCCATTGGGTACAGGCGCTGCGCCACAGGCCCTGTGAGACTCTTGCTGGGGCGTTGTTGTTGATCTGGTGAAGAGGCAATAAGATGTATTCTTTGGAACTTTTTTCCTTGAGTGGGTGTGGCATCTAGGGCTACACTTTTCCGAAGACTCTTGATCTTTCCCTGGCTCTTGATCTTTGAGAGCATGACCATGAGGGGCTGAAAAAACTCAAAGCAATCTGCATAAGGAGGCACTCTTTTCCTGCAAACTTACCAACACGGTGGTCCCGCATCTTCAAATTTGAGGGTCTTTTTGCATAAGCGGTGACTGACTCATGGCTTGAGGACAAATAGGACAGCCAGCTGAAATGAGGGTAGCCAGAAAGGAAAATAGCACTAGAGAGAAATAGGCTTTTTGACATGCAGGAAGAGAAAAAAATAAAATAAAAAAATAAGTGTTTTATATATACACACACAGGGCTCAAAATTTCAAGTCCTGAGCCACTAGCCAGGCCTTAAACGTTACTCGCCACCAGTTGCCCCACCAGCACGAAGTCCGCCCCTAAACACGCCTTTGCGAATTATTTCATGAAATTACACTGTTAAATGTTTTAAGCAGAATTAAGTTCCAAAAATAAGGGCGTGGCCAAGACCGGCATGTGAGAGGACGCACTTCTCACAGCTCCTGCCTGATCCTCAGATTGATCCTTTCCCGGCACCCCTGATCATGATTTTTTCGGCCCCCCAGCTGGCTACCGAGACCCCCTATCATCCGGACCCACCACCGGCCCTCTGCACGAGAGCAAAGACCCGCTGAGGCCCGTTAGAGATGGCGGGACCGGACTCGCAAGATGGCGCCGCCGCTGCAGCAGCCAAAGCACAGCGCATGCCGCGAACGACGGACAAGCCCAGGGATAATACCAGCAAGAAGCAGCTGAAAGGACAGGGTAAGGAGCAGTACAGAGACATGACATACTACACACAGAAAATACAAATCCCGGAGGAAGCGGGGGGGGGACTACAAGTAACGGGGAGGCTGCAGATCTTTTTTCACAAGCTGACTGGGGCCTTGATACAGACACCATGCCTGAGCAGCTCCATGAGGACATTAGTCATCCTCCCTCCCCCCCACCATCAGATGAGATAATTGAGACCCTGGAGCAGCCCACCCTGGCTGATATTTTGAAGGCTGTTAATGTGTGCACGGCCACAGTCACTGATATGAAGGAGCAGTTTGGGGGCCTGAGGGAAGAGGTCTCACTACTTAGACAAGACCTTCAGAAGCTTAGAGAGAGCGCAACTGCAGTTGAGAGCAGAGTAAGCGATTTGGAGGAGCAGTTACCCCCGGTGGCGCGAGAAGCAAAGACAGCTTACCGCATGGCCCAAGATACGTATAATAGAGCAGAAGACACGGAAAATCGTTTGCGCAGAAACAATGTCCGTATAGTCGGCCTCCCTGAGAAATCGGAGGGTAGAGATCCCACATCGTTTGTGGAAAGCTGGCTGGTTGAACTGTTTGGCCGAGAAGCCTTTTCCCCCATTCTTTACAGTGGAGAGGGCCCATAGAGTACCGGGGCGACCTCCCCCACAGGGTGCTCCCCGCAGATCAATGTTGGCCAAACTGCTACACTACCGTGACAGAGAGGCAGTGCTACGCTGCGCAAGAGAACAGGCCACAGTGAAGTTCAATGGCGTAAGAGTGTCTTTCTATCCAGACTTTTCGGCCGAGGTGCAAAGAAATAGAGCTAAGTTCAGCGATGTGAAGAGGCGCCTAAGAGCTTTGCAACTGCCATACGCTATGCTATACCCGGCGAAGCTCCGAGTAACTGCGGAAGGACATGCACAATTCTTCGACTCTGCCAGAGAGGCTGCCGCCTGGTTGGACCATAATGAACAAGCACTGCGTCGTCACCGTGCTGAGGTGGAAGGTGACTGAACGGGACATACTTCCAGATGGTAAGAGCGCTGTCCACACATTGAGATGCCACACTCTCTTTTTTGCTGTCTTTTCTGGTCCACAAAGTCACTACCATGCCGTCTTTGGGGTTTTTTTTTTTTTGTTTTTACACCTTTTTACCATAATCTACCAACTCACCTGACCTCTTCAAAGTTACCCAAGTGCCGGGAATCATCCCATATTTCTTCAGTGAAAGGAACTGAACTGTGAAACCCCCTTTACTTGACTTGTGATGTCTAAAGTATTAGTTGGTCTGTTTTTAGGCCATGTTGGGCCCTATGGGCCTACCCCGTTGGCATGGCTCATCAGGATGCCTACTTTGTTTATTTTTGCCTGCTCTCTCACAGGAGTGAGAGCGCCAAATCACAAAAGGAAATACCTCAGTGCAGTTGCACTGCTGTTTGTTGGCACCATTGTGCTATGTTATTCTATACAGCCTGTTTCTTACCGCAGTCCAAGAATCTCACTCCCACTAACCATCTGCTATTTTGATTTCACTCAAGCCTGCTGCAATCTCTCCCAACAGGATTTCGGTGGTCTCTGTGCAGGGAAGCCACCCTCTAACCTTCCCTCACAACTAACAGTGTTTTTGCCATGGCGGGTTCACCGGTGATCTCCTGGAATGTTAGGGGCATGAACTCCCCCCTGAAACGCACTATGATTTTCTCATGTCTGAAAAAGTTTTATCCTGCGGTTATTTGCTTGCAGGAAACACATTTAACGTCTGATTCTATAAGTTGTATGAGATATAGATGGATCGGGTGGTCGTACCACTCCACTCACACCTCCTTTTCTCGGGGGGTGAGTGTAGTGATACACAGATCCCTGGACTATCAGGAATTTGAGTCCAAAATAGATCAGGAGGGTAGATTTGTATTTTTGCATTGTCGCATTGGTATTCTGAAATGTATTCTGGCTTGTGTGTACATCCCTCCCCCGTTTAATGCTCGGGTACTTCGGCTCCTCCTGGAATTTCTGGAGGGGAAGCCGGATCTCCCGTTACTGCTGGTGGGCGATTTCAACAGCTGGCTGGCTCCGGCCCTGGATAAACACCCGGGCCCGAGCACCCCAGCTCCTTATAGGCTAACTCCGCTGGCTAGATTGCTACAGGAGGTGGGATGGCTGGATTTGTGGAGACACTGGAATCCCACTGCTAAACAGTTCTCCTGTTTCTCGAAATCACACGGTTCCTTATTTAGAATAGATTTGGCAGTGGGTAACCCGGCTATGCTCTCCTCAGTGCTAGACATTTCGTACAAACCTCGGTGTGTATCTGATCACTCCTATTTGGTGATAAACCTTATTGTATCCCACCAATCCACACTCCCCAAGGTACCGTGGAAATTTAATGCCTTTTGGCTTCAGCTTTTTACCTCCCCTGAGAACTTAGAAGGCAACATAAAAAAGTTCTTTTCATGTCAACCGGGCTCATTGTCTGCCCTTGCAGAATGGGAGGGCTTCAAAACACACCTTAAGAAAATACTTAGTAATGAGGTCACCAAGATTAAGAAACATTCTGAAGCGCTGCGGGACACACTGGAATCCCATGCCTGCTCCCTTGAGGCAAAGTATGTCCAAGACCCAACTGACTCCGCAAGGGAGGCTTGGCAGTCGGCTCAATCAGCTTATGAGCACCTGCTGACCTCCTCGGCAGACAAAAAGGTTTTTTTCTAAGACTGCCTTTTTTGAGGAAGGGGAAACGACCGGACGCCTTTTAGCTAGAATAGCCAATTCTGATAAGAGATCTCCGGCAATCGGGTCCATAAGGAGGGCTGACGGGCGTCTGGTACACTCCCCAGATCAGGTACTCCAGACGTTGGCAGAGTTCTATGAGCAGCTATATTGCTCCTCTTCCAGATATAGCTCCGAGGAGCTGTCCAGTTACTTGGATGGCATTGTATTTCCACAGCTTACGGACTCCCAGAGGAAAGAATTAGACGCCCCTTTGACTCTTGATGAGATGCAGGAGGCGGTGGCTGCATTCCCTAACTGTAAGGCCCCCGGGGGGGATGGTATCCCTATGGAAATCTATAAAACCTATTCTGAGATATTACTCCCCAAGCTCTTAAATGTATTTCTTACCGCTAGGAAGCATAATACCCTACCACCCTCCATGTCTAGAGCCCACATTGTATTAATTTTAAAACCAGGCAAGGACCCCGTAGACCCGGCCTCATATAGACCGATATCCCTATTGCAGTCAGACATCAAAATATTGGCAAAGGTTTTGGCTATCAGGTTGAATAAGGCTGTTGCCTCAATTATACACTCTGATCAGGCGGGATTTATGCCCAACAAATCAACAGCAATAAACCTTAGGAGATTATATCTTAACATGCAGTCCCCACCGGATAATAAAGGTAAGAGGGCATTGCTGTCTCTGGATGCAATGAAAGCCTTTGATAGTGTGGAATGGCCATACCTATGGGAGGTAATGAGGAGATTTGGTTTTGGAGAGATATATATTTCTTGGGTGCATTTATTATATCATTGCCCTCAGGCGATAATTAGAGAGGCGGGTAGAATGTCACTGCCCTTTGCTCTGGGGCGGGGTACACGGCAGGGGTGCCCTTTGTCCCCCCTGCTGTTTGCTCTAACCATAGAGCCATTGGCAATATGGATCAGAGACTGCGGAGATATCACCGGCTTCTGCTATGGTGACAGACAGGAGAAGGTGATGCTCTATGCGGATGATACTATGATTCTTTTGGGTGATACTGACCACTCCCTAAAAAACACAATGGATACAGTGGTTCACTTTGGGGATTTTTCGGGCCTTAAAATAAACTGGACCAAGTCAGCCCTAATGCCAACAGATGATGCAAGATTATTAAATGAAGAGAAAGTTGGGGGAATCCCTGTGTCCGCTTCCTTCAGATACTTGGGGATACAGGTTTCTCCTAAGATTAGGAAATATAGTCAGTTGAATATTTCCCCACTACTGGCTCGATTTCGTCTACGAGTTAAAACCTGGAATGCTCTGGGTATGTCGGTTGCAGGCAAAGTGAATCTAATTAAAATTATTCTAATGCCTCAACTGCTATACATACTACATAATTCACTGGTAGTCATCCCACTTAAGATAGGCGGAGACCTCTAAAGGATTCATTTCCCAGAGCTATAGCACCTTGCTCCACAAATACCTTCTAAAGCATCCTTTGACGGTAAAAGGGAAATGGGAGTTGGATGTTGGACCCTTAGATGAGGATCAATGGGAGGAGGTCTTGCAGTCAGTTTCCATATGTTCACTGAATGTAACGCAAAGACTAACGCAACTATATACACTTCTGAGAGCGTATTATACACCCCATAGGCTACATAATATGGGACTTCTTTCCACCCCAACCTGTACTAGATGTAAGAGAGATCATGGAGATTTAATACATATGCTATGGAGATGTCCCAGATTGCATGTGTACTGGAGGGGGGTGGAGGACACGCTGAACGCAGTGTTTGGGGTCTCAATTCCGCTGGACCCTAGACACTGTATTTTGAATGTGTTAGATGAACTAGAGTGGGAACCCCACGTCAGGGAAGCTTTAACTAGAGCCCTTTTTGTGGCCCATAAGCTAATCATGGTACACTGGAAATCTGAAACGCCTCCCTCAGTCAAGGAATGGATTACCGCACTAGGACATATATTAAGAATGGAGAAAATTATATACCAACACAGGGGATGTTCAAGAAAATTGAAAAACTATGGGAACCATGGCTAGGCACTCCTGGGTTAGCTCCGGAGGACCTGGTCATGGATAGATTACTGCGCCTTAATAACGGCTGAAGGCATGGTGCACCCCGCATTAGCCCTGATTGGAGCTCTGGGCTCGGGATGGTTACAGATAGAGGGTTGGAATTTCCATAAGTAGGAGGCAGTGATATCAATTCCTATCTTATTTTCTAACAGTGGGATGTACTTTATACTTTTGTATGAGTCTGATTCTTCTATGGAACTATGCCTGATTAGGCTACTATGTACAATTTAACTGTGGATTTCTTGGACTGTATGTACTTGTTTTTCAATAAAAAACTTTTTCTTGGATAAAAAAAAAAAAAAAAAAGTTCCAAAAATAAATAACAACTTTAAAAATATTAACATAAAGCATATCAGTACCCATCAAATGCAGCCTCACTGTGCCCATCAGTGCAACCTCACTGTGCCCATCAATGCAGCTTTATGGTGCCCATCAAATGCAGCCTCACTGTGCCCATCAATGCAGCCTCACTGTGCCTATCAATTGCAGCCTCACTGTGCCCATCAAATGCAGCCTCACTGTGCCCATCAATGCAGCCTCACTGTGCCCATCAATGCAGCCTCACTGTGCCCATCAATGCAGCCTCACTATGCCCATCAATGCAGCCTCACGGTGCCCGTGAACGCAGCCTCATGGTGCCCGTGAACGCAGCCTCACATGTCCGCAGCCTCTCTGTGCCCGTGAACGCAGCCTCACTGTGCCCGTGAACGCAGCCTCACTGTGCCCGTGAACGCAGCCTCACTGTGCCCGTAGCCTCACTGTGCCCGTAGCCTCACTGTGCCCATAGCCTCACTGTGCCCGTAGCCTCACTGTGCCCGTAGCCTCACTGTGCCCGTAGCCTCACTGTGCCCGTAGCCTCACTGTGCCTGTGAACGCAGCCTTTGTGTGCCTGTGAACGCAGCCTCACTGTGCCCGTAGCCTCTGTGTCTGTGAATGCAGCCTCACTGTGCCTGTGAACGCAGCCTCACTGTGCCCGTAGCCTCCCTGTGCCTGTGAACGCAGCCTCACTGTGCCCCATCAATGTAGCTTTCGGTGCCCCATTTACTGTGCCCCATCATCAATACAGACTCACCTGAACTCCCCTGGATGGATCACAAAAACATAGCGGGGATGTCCCGCTGTGTGTCACAGAGCTGGCTGGGTCTGTGTTTGGCGTGTGGTGTATCCAGGTCCCGCCCCCCTAGACCAGCTCATTTCATAGGCGGAACACTGATACTATCACACAAGCTGGTCTAGGGGACCTTGTTACACCGTGCGCCAAACACAGACCCAGCCAGCTCCGTGACACACAGCAGGACATCTCCGCTGTGTGTGTGATCCACAAGACAAGAGGAGGAGAAAGAGAGGGAGGGGAGCGCTGCAGCCTCACCTCAGCTCAAAGCGGCACCAGGGCAATCCGGTCCTGCCGCTGTGTGTCCTCCAGCTGACGGTTTCCTGGCTGATCGCTTCAGCCAGGAAACGGTCAGCCTGGTCCACCCCACCTCCTCACTCGCCCTGCATTAAATTCCACTTGCAAATTGCGAGCAGAATTTTTGAGGGCTGTGTATACATACACACACACACACACACACACACGCACACACACACACACACACACACACACAAAAATAAATAAATATATATACATTTCTCTCTTTTTTTAAAGCTCTCGAAAACCTACTTCCATTACAATTCAATGAATGATTTCACACTGGAGCTGCGCACTGGCAGGGCAGTGAAAAAATGCCCCTCTCCATTGAAATTAATGGAAAGATCTTCAAAAGCGCCTAAAAAGCTCTTCAAAATCGCTCAGTGTTTTACTGGCAGTTTAGAAGCATCTCAGTGTGAAAGGGGCCTAAATGAGACCGGATAAATGCAGATTTTACAATCTGAGATGCTAGATTTGGTGCAGAACTCTTGGCTTCTGCCCCTATTTTCATGTCAGTGTATTCTTATTTCTTGCTGATAAAACTCAGAATGTACGGACCTGTTATTCCAGGAATTCCAGGAATCCTCTGAGATAATATTGGTTGCAAGCCTCTCAGAAATATTTATGTTGGTGCTAAATAAATCCTGTATAATAACAATACTTTATGTCCTGAGTAATCAACATATATAACTTATAAAAATTTTCATATAAAAACAGTTTTGTAAATGCACATTATTTCTTGAAATATCAATACATTCTAAAATAATGAGTTGTGATGCTGGTCTAACCACTGAGGGACTCGCTTTGAGTGCTGGATCATTATTTAAACGCCTGTCTAGGCTCCTATAACGTGGAACAGTGGTCTCCAAACTGGGGCCCTTTGCTTGCTTTTATCTGGCCCATTGGGGCACTATTCCATTCACTGATACCAACAATGGGGCACTAGTCTTCCCACTGACACCAATGAAGGGTGCACATTTCCTCCCACTGACACCAATGAAGTGGGGACAATTCCTCTTACTGACACCAACAATGGGGTCCAATGATATCAATGATGGTGCACAATTCCTCCTGCTTACACTAATAATGGGGCGCAATTATTTTCACTGAAACAAACAAACCTTTTCTATTCCCACTGGCCATAGTCCAGCCCTCAAAGTCTGAAGGGCAGTAAACTGGCCCTTTGTTAAGAAAATTCTGGAGATTCCTGACGTGGAATCTAGAGATCTGGTAAACTCACATCCTGTTTATTATCACGGCGAAGGTGCACCAGGTGGATATTCATCTAAAAAAAAAATCACATTTTTCTGGACATTACTTCAATAAAAAAAAATTTTCATCTGTCATTATGTACTCTATGGGGGTTATTTATTAAAGGCAAATCCACTTTGCATGAAGAAAGAAAAAAATCCTGGAGGGCCGCACACCATAGAAGGCATCTTTATTGATATGAAGAAATAAAATCCAAATGCAGTCACCTCATGTACAGGGAGGAACAGGAAAGATAGCTAACATGTTTCACGCCCCATCATGGCGCTTATTCATATCTCCAAGTGCACTTGAAATTGCACTGAAAGTGCACTTGGAAGTGCAGTTGCTGTAGATCCGAGGGGGACATGCAAGGAAAAAAAAAAAAAAAAACAGTATTTTAGCTTGCACATGATTGGATGGTAAAATCAGCAGAGCTTCCCCTCATTTCAGATCTACCCCTCAGATTTACAGCGACTGCACTTCCAAGCGCACTTTCAGTACAATTTCATGTGCACTTTGCACTTGTAGTGCAAAGTGGATTTGCCTTTCGTAAATAACCCCACTATATGGACTATTTTTTAATGCTTTACTTTGAACTTCATTTATTTAGCGGTGCAATTTTTATTATGTAATCATTTTCTCTGCCTGGTTGGTGAATCTGCCCAACCATCTCACGCAATAATTGAAACAGCTGTCATTTTGCTTATTGTCTTTTATAGAAATCATAGGGTGATTGGAAGAACCATCAACCTAAAATGATATGTATTATTTGCAAAGGTCATACATTTTCCAATTAATTCTTAATTAAAGGGCAGATTGATTGAAAGAGACATGGATTACAGTTTGATCACATAAATCTGATCACTCACACAACCAAAAATCAGTTCAGCAGCCTAAAAACCAAAATGCATTTCAGTGCTTTTCCTGCATTACTATTCCCAGAGATAAACCAAATGAATTTTTAAATGTATGTACTCAATAATCTAAACTTAGTATTAGCAATTCAGTTACTTGTTTGCTGATGCATGTTTGTCTGCTACTCACTTTTTTTTTTTTAACCTCAATAATTCTCCTGGAGCCCCAGGCTCTGACTATGAAATGGTCATTTTTGGCTCCAAAGCCTGGATCCATCCCCCACCCTCCTGCATTCCTAAAGGTAATTTGCTGAGATTTTGCATACTAAGCTGTGGGAATGAACATTAAAAGCTGGGCATTCAGGTAAGTCTAATGCCGCGTACACACGGTCGGACTTTTCGTCTACAAAAGTCCGACAGCCTGTCCGACAGACTTCCGACGTACCTTCGGCGGACTTGCGGCAGACTTTCTTACGAACGGACTTGCACACACACGACCACACAAAAGTACGACAGCCTAGTACGCGGTGACGTACACCAAGTCCGACGAGACTATAAAACGGAAGTTCAATAGCCCGTACGACACCCTTTGGGCTCCTTCTGCTAATCTCGTGTTTATCTCGTGTTAGTAGAAGTTTGGTGAGAGACGATTCGCGCTTGTGAGACTCGTATTTTTCAGTTCGTTTTAACTGTTGTTCAGTCTGTGCTTGTGAGGTTTGTATCTGCTTTTCAGTGCGTTTGTTCAGTTGGCATTGAGAAATCTTTGTTTTATTGGCCGCTCGTTCCTGATTTTCAGGTCGTTCTTCACAGGCCTTGCTGTTCTTCAGTGCGTTCTGTTTAGTGCGTTCTGACCAGCCGACCGTTTTGAAGCCATGTTACCTGTACGTACTCGTCGTAGAGCTCGTGCATTGTATGTGCTTGGTGCTGTAGTTTATTCTTCAGCCCAAGACCAGTCCATGAACAGGGCGAGGAGGAGTTCATGGACCAAGAATTGGTTGCTTCAGCGTGACCAGTTCTGTCACATGCCTTTGCTCCGTGAGATCCGTGAGAATAATCCTGAGGATTTCAGGAACTTTCTCCGGATGACGGACCCCGTTTTTGACCGTTTGTTGGCTTTGCTGACCCCCTATATCAGCAGGCAGGATACCTGCATGAGGCAAGCCATCACTCCGGAGCAGAGGCTGGTCGCTACCTTGCGGTATTTGGCCACAGGGAGAAGCCTGCAGGACCTTAAGTTCTCGACAGGCATCTCCCCCCAGGCTCTGGGGATCATTATCCCAGAGACCTGTTCTGCCATCATACAGGTCCTGCAGAAGGACTATATTAAGGTAAGATATTTTTCTTTTATTAGCATCACATGTTCTTTTATGTAATCTTTGATAATGTGATGTATTTCTTGCTTCAAACACTACTTACCATCATTGCAATATAGTGTGAATGTCCCCTTTTTATCCTCACACATGCTGGAATTTTTTACTGTTATTTTTTGTCATGCATGTATATTTTCCTTCAATAACCTTCCCAGCATGAAGTGATGGGAACATATCCACCTAGTCTACTCATTTGGAATGTATTTTGTTTGAGTGTATTTAGTGTGCTGCTAATGAGCAATTATCTAGATTTCACAACCCCCCCACCACCTAAACTCACTCCAAATAGTGTGCTGCTAATGAGCAATTATCTAGATTTCACAACCCCCCCACCCCCCCCCCCCCCCACCACCTAAACTCACTCCAAATAGTGTGCTGCTAATGAGCAATTATCTAGATTTCACAACCCCCCCACCCCCCCCCACCTAAACTCACTCCAAATAGTGTGCTGCTAATGAGCAATTATCTAGATTTCACAACCCCCCACCCCCCCCCACCTAAACTCACTCCAAATAGTGTGCTGCTAATGAGCAATTATCTAGATTTCACAACCCCCCCACCCCCCCCCACCTAAACTCACTCCAAATAGTGTGCTGCTAATGAGCAATTATCTAGATTTCACAACCCCCCCACCCCCCCCCACCTAAACTCACTCCAAATAGTGTGCTGCTAATGAGCAATTATCTAGATTTCACAACCCCCCCACCCCCCCCCCACCTAAACTCACTCCAAATAGTGTGCTGCTAATGAGCAATTATCTAGATTTCACAACCCCCCCACCCCCCCCCACCTAAACTCACTCCAAATAGTGTGCTGCTAATGAGCAATTATCTAGATTTCACAACCCCCCCACCCCCACCCTCGTTAAAATTTGCTGGAATGTTCTGTGGTGTTGATTTGTCTAAAGCAAATATATGTTGCACTTTGCAAAATGCATGTGCACTCTACAAGTGCATTTGTTCCAGTGCTTTAGTAAATGAGCAGA